>NC_143573.1:72948452-73102261 GCF_054136105.1 Typopeltis vanoorti | reverse complement strand
TATTTAATTAACGTAACTAACTTTCAACGTATGACGTAACAGGATTCTTCTGTGATTCAGCAACTGTATTGGAGTCGAAGAGGTGCTCAGGTAAGTTTAAATTAAATAAAGACTTTGGGTGCACTGGACTGAATAAATAGTAATATTTGAATTCAATACTGATGCGTTAGTTTGCTGCATGTTTATTTCGTAAAAATAAGTTGTTTTTAATTCTAAACTGGTCTTTCGTTCCCCCAGCCTTGAATATGTTTTGTTTAATTTCATGGTCTTTGATAAGTTCAGTTTCCAGAATCCGTTAAATATTCAGCCTGGAAACTGGAGGCGTCGGATCACATGTCCATGAGTTTCCAAGAAGATCTTAAGATTTTTGATATTTCAGGTACGGAAGATTATTTAAATTAAATATCTGCTAATCATGAATTTTTTTATGATTCATAATTTGGTGTCTGAGGAAACATGTTTGACGTTCCCATTTCCAGTGTTAGGCTTTATAACTTTTGTTGAATCCTAGAACCACGGATATTTATGCTTATATCAAGACCTCCGAATACTTTCTGTGAGCAGTTTTTACATAACATCTTCGTAATTTTAGTCCTGTACAATGTTTCCTCTAAGCTGTTCTGTAATGAGCGAGATGCTCCCACAAACACTTATCGATTACTGTTGGATTGATTCATTTCCGTCATGTGATCAAGGCTGACTACGTTAGGAATGAAATCGGAGGCCTCCCTTTTTTCAAACGAATGGGAAAGCGATGATTGGCTGGAGCGATTGCTTTACTAGAGTCATCTAGCGGCAGAAATCTGAAGTTATGTGAGATAGACTCAGTCTCGTACAAAGGTGACGTCACCATCAGGTGACGGGGTTTCGTGTATGTATATGTATATATATATATATATATATATATATATATATACACACACACACTACACACACACACTAGGGGGCTATGTTCCGGGCTAGTATATCACGATCAAAATGAACCTAGTACTTTCGTGATTCAAAATCACGAAATGAAAATAAAATATTTACTGTATAATCAGTCATGACATGCGCGTTATGCTAATTTCAATAATGAATACTAACACGTACTGTTCTAATGGTCGACAATGAGTTTGATTGTTGTAATCCTGAAACAAATCCTTTGTTCTTTGTAATCCTTTGTTGACAAAAAACGTGACATAAAAACATTTCAAATTTCGGCTTATCTTTTTATATTTATAGAGTAGATATATAAATATATTACAAAAAGAACTTTTTAAAGTGCCGCGCAGTCATCAGGTCGTGTAAAACGTTCCTGTTAAGAGCAGTAGCAGCACCGCGCAACTGTAAAAAAAAAAAAAAAAGAGGGGATATAAGTCCTATAGGAAAAACTCCAGGCGCACTGGTCAAAGACACACCATCCCATTAAAGCTGCAGAATCCTAAGACTGTTTTTGTTACAGTAGTGATATGATGGTTGAAAGCATTTATCCATGCTTCATCGAACTAATTTCCCCATTCTTCTCTTCCCAATCAATCAAGATACTAAGATTCTGTAGACAGTGTCTTTCTCCATTTTAACTGATCTAGAGCGAAAGCTTCTCAGTTGTTTGTCAATTTAATTTCTTCTTGGGGTTATCTTTGACACAGGTCTTCTCAGAACTGAGTTCTGAGATGACTTGTTTTAGGCATACGGGTGCATGGCATAGGCGATGTGACCAATCTAGTGAGATTGGTAGTGGATACTTATGATTATTACTACAAACATAAGTAATGAATAGAAGGATTTTTGTTTAAGAATTTGCGTGCATTTTAAAAGGTACCAAGATATGAAGATAATTTCTTTTGATACCTTAAGTACCCGTTTTAGTGGAAGCTTCTTAATGATCATTTCGATGCTTTTTCATTGATGTAATTCATCAGATCTAACTGATCCGTGCGAGACATTTCCTCCACATACAGTAACAGCATGGGCACCTGTTAAACCAACCTACAAGACATTATATTGCGGTTTCAAAGGCAATTATGGTCGACAAGGTTTAAACCGAAAAGTATTCACGTGAATTTTTTTTTTTAAACCTATGACATAAGAAAATCTATAACAGAGAGAGGAGAGTCCTTTTAAAGGAATAACTCTGCTGTTTTATATTTTCTATTTAATGAATACAAGACCTGATTGATGTGGAGTAGTCTGCTCCACCTGATACGTTCAGGGCATCGCTAATGCTCTTCAGAGAGCCAGGTGTGCTGGAACGGCATCTCAAGTCGCTCCGGTCTACCGACCTGCAGACAAATAGTGTTGCAGTCCTTTTTACAACTGGTCTGCTCCATCTGGGAGTGCGCATTCGGACAACAATGGAAATGTCTAATATTGCAGAATATCCTCGTTTCCAGTATCAGTCCAAGCGTGGCGTTTGAGTGGCTGTAAGGTCTTTGTTTCAGCGCCGAGTGAGTGAGAGATGGTTGCACTACCTTACATCCGAATGAAGGATTCTGCCGCTTATAGCATCCCCGAAAAATCAAACACTCGATGAAAACCAACTCGCCCTTTATCTGTGGAGCAGCCGATGAGTCATGGCACCAGTTACGTAGTGCCGCGCGACATGCTGCGGAATATCACGTGTCAGGTCAGGCGCGTTAACAACCGATTATTTACTTTCTGGCTTGCCTGTGGACCGTGAATTATCCTTGCTCGCAAAGAACAGTAGCCGTGCCAACAAACGCCAACGAACGGTGAGAAACGCGCGTTGAGCGTTCGCGCTTGGCTGCGCGGGAGGAACGCGCTGCACGTGGTAGCGGGTGGCCTGCCAGATAACAGGCTGCCGCCTGAGTAATAGTATTCATTGGGGCAATACCGTGTCAGATCGATTTGAACGCTGAATATGTGCTCAATCATTTTGCAAGCGTCTGCTCTGATTTGGCACAGAAACCCGCGACGAGGCTAGGCCCAGGGTGACGTATAGAGAACCTTATTACGTGCCTTGGCTATGGCGTCCGCTTCACTACCCTCGTCCTGATGGGTTTCCGGTTGGCTTCTCGAGTCGCAGATCGGCTAACAGTAGGACCTATAATAGTCCTCCGCCGGTTGCCATTATTTTACCATTGGGGATCAGCAACGACAGAATCCATTTAGAGAGCGTCCGTGTTGCGGAATAACCCCAGTTTCTTTATCCAGAATAAATCGCCCGGATTTTGTTGCCTAGCTTCGAACACTGCGTTTCTTAAAACTCCAAACATCTTACGAAAACCCCATGTGTCAGTTTTGACAGGGCTACAAGCTCCATTGGCGAGAGGAGACACGCAGATGAGAATAAGGTTTATAAAGCGGTAATTTTTTCTTTCTTTTTTCCCCCTTATTTGAACTGTTGTACTTCTGTAACCGATTCTCTCATCACCGAGGTGACAATTGTAGGTTTGTTCCTAAAACCGCTTCTAGCGTAACACTTGATAGCAAACACACAATTCATTGCATAGTTACTGTCGGTTTTGGGAATACGGTAGGTGACAGACGTTGACTAAATTGTCCTGCATTCTTTGGATCCTGTCAGATATCGAAGTCGTTCATGACGTCTGATTAAAATCCGTCGTGTTGGACTGTCACGCTGGTAGACATCTCTAGACACTGCCTCTTCCTTATCATTTGCACTGTGAAGACAAGTAACAATCTTTGGGTCACCAAGTTGCTTCTAGCGAGCGATTCGCTCTATTCTAGTAGTGAATAGAGCGAATTCACTATTCACATCGAAGGAAGATACGAATATTTCAATGATTGTGCATTCTGTAAGGTCACGATTTGTTATACTCGCAGCAGTTAGCTTAGTGCCAAGCACAGAGCTGAAAAATTACTGGCTGCATTTAAAAATACTCCGTCATGCTCCCCCTCCCCCCGCCAAAAAAATGCATTTAATACTTGACATGCTTCAGCAATGCAGTTAATATTCGTTCATTCATTTGAAAGCCATTAAATACCCACAATACATTTTTCGAAATGTTTATTTAATGGTAGAAATCGTTTCTACTGCTGTTAAATGTTTTTTTTTTTTTTTTTTTTCGTGCACAGGTTCTGCCATTTGATTGTCGACTAAGATTATGACACGGAAACAGATATATCGTCAATATTGTCAAGTGTTTTCTCGACCCGGTTTCTCTTCGAAGAAGGAACCACTTTAGGCTTTCTAGAAATCAATGCTTTGAAAAACAAATAAACCTTCGGCATTAATATTAACATCGTCAAAGAAGGGAAACATTTTTAACTTATCAAGGACTAACACATTTCCCCAGGATTTTAAAAAGACTAGCTACTGCTAGATTAACAAATTTAATTCTCTCTCTTGCTTAGGATAGAGCCAAAGAAATGCTGATCTTTTACTAGTAACGAGTCCGCTCAAATTAATTTAATGTAAATGTCTCAAGAAAACAAAATGTGTAGTTTTGCTTTTGAGACATTTAAACAGTCATTCTTATGATTGTAACTGCAGAAGAAATTCAAATTGCAGTTTATTTAAATGGAAAAACTTATTTAGAATTAAATTGATTTGAAATGTAAGTTGTAAAACCGCACACAGACTCTACTATTTGAATAGATCCTTAAACTTAGAAATGTTAAAAATATTATACTCTTCATGGATTCAAAGCACACTCCATTATAGAATTCTGAGCTAATGAGGAATCTCTCCTACTAGCACACGGAAACTTTTAATTTCGAACCGAAATGAGTAATTCAGTCTTAACTAGAAACGAATTTTGCAATGTGCAATAAATATACTATTCTAAACGCATTATCTTAGATATTATACGTTTTATAGGTTACTATTATTCCTAAAAACGATATCGAATACGTAAATGATAAATAAAATGTCTGTTAATATTCTTGGAAAGACGTAAACGGACACCCTAGTGTGAGGAACAAACAGTCATGGCACTCGCCTTAATAAGATGTAGAACCTTCTTTCGCTGCGATGACTGCAGCACTCCTACTGGACATACTTTCCACAAGTGCACGATTGCGATCAATCGGAATTTTGGACCATTCTTCCTGTGCGCATGTCATGAGATCCTACACTGTTGTGGGACAGACGTCCCCATGGCCTCACCCGACGCTGCAGTTCATCCCACAGATGTTCAATAAGGGGGGGGGGAGATCAGGGCTCTGTGGAGGCTAGTCAAGTGTGGTGACGTTCGTGTCCATAAGCCACGCAGTTACAGCAGCAGTCTTTTGACACGCGCATTGTCTTGCTAAGAGAGACAATGGTCAGTTCCGTAGGAAGCTGAGTTGTCCAGAATATTCAGATACCACTGGGAGTTCAATGCTCATGGCACCACTGAAGACGATGCTGCACGTCGGTTCGGATAATGTGGAGCTTGTATGTTGCGGTCATACCATGGAAACCCATGTTGTGAGCCATGGTGCAGATTTGTGTTCTGTTCGCTGTCCGGAACTCCCCGTTCAACGTGTCGGCCGATGAATAGTGGTTTTTACATACTATCATTCGTAGCACTCTACGGTTAGGTTAGGTGAGTGTGGTGTGTTGTCCACTGCAGACAGCACTTGCTGTTGACTCCTTGCGCTTCCATATCAGTTGGTTAGTGATTCTTGACCAGGGATGGCCCAATTGGTGAACAATTTACCGAACAGACAGGCCTGGAACATTGACGTCCTATCACATCGCCTCTTTCAAACTCCGTCAGTTACCTTCTCGTAACCATTTCACCGGGATGCTGTCGCGCTGACTACGGAACATCACATTCCTTCAATTTATACCGGCTGCAAATATGTGATTGCTGTTCACATGGCGAGAATCTTGTTGAAATGAAAGCCTTCATTCCTCATTATTAAAGAAATTCCCCTCTGTGTTGTAGTCATTTTGTTTTTCTAGAAGTGTGCCTGGACGTTCCAGCAAAGAAAGAAGATTAAAAAAAAAAAAAAAATCGAACAATCGCAAGTGACTTGGACAAAGACTAGCTTCATTCATCTACACCAAAGCCTGCAACACTTGCAAAACCATCGTTAACAAGGCTAAGTCTGACTTTGGAGGGTGAAATGAGTAAACTGGCTTCTTGCACAATTGGCATCATGCCATCAAACAGCAAAGATATAGCTGACCAGTTTGCATCAGTTTTTGCACGTAATTCCTGAATATATGACTAACGTAAAGGAGGGGATTCACTTCTTGTTCTGGTGACATCTCACGAACTGTGCTCAAGCGATGTTCCGAACTAACACCTCTTCTTGGTCAACTCTGTGCTGTTTATTCCGCTGGCATTCTCCACAGCGTGGAAGGAAGTCCATCTTCAAACATTTCTAAAAATATATTTATCGAAATTATCAACCCATTGCTATCACTTCGCTGCCGTCTGACGTAATGGAGAAGGTCGTAAACGGTCCACTTCTCGACACCTGCAGTGAGTGACCACAGATATGGATTTCGCAATCAAGATCCACAGCAAATCTCGCCTATTGCTCAGCCTACCTCTGGACGCTTCCCATGGAAAAGTTTGGAGAAAACTGGGCTGTTGCCCTTGACTTTTCAAAAGCAATTCGGGTTTGGCATCGAGAGCGTTTCGTTATATTGCCATCCTAAGGTCTGCTCTCCCCATTTGTAATATGAGCTTCTTTTTTTCCCTTTCGCTGCATGTAATGATGGAGAGTGTTCTCGCTTCAGTTCTGATTAATGGGGGTGTTCCTCGGTGCTCTCTTATTCCACCCGTCCTCTTTCTCATATACAACTCGCTCTCACTGATCTCAAACTTCATCCACAGTTTTGATGATGACAGGACTCTCCACTTATGTCTAATCTTGCTGTGCTCAAAAATTTGAACAAGATCGTCCGCAATAAGTGTCCTAAACAATGATCTCCGCCTAATCACCTTCAATGCTTCCAAAACACAATTTGGCTTTTTTTTTTTTTTTTTTCCCTCGCATCAAACACTTTAGTTCTTACCTTTGATAATACTTAGATTAACAGTTAGAACCAGGTATCTCTTCTCGGAGTGACTTACTCTTAGCCTTTCCTGGCTTAATCACATCACTTCTATAAGGTCCTCGGCTTAAAAAAAAAAAAAAAAAATGAAACAAAAACTTGACATCTCACAGCATTGCATCTCTCATCGAATAATTGCATTCGACTACCAAGGAACACTGAAGTTACTTGAAACAAGTTTCGATACTCATTTTTTTTTTTTTTTTCTTGGTGAAATTATTCCACTTGCTTTCAACATATTTGATCCAGAGATGATATTTATTTGCACGTGATCTCTTTACACTTTTCAGTTTTGTCTGGCGTCGCTTGGAAATTAGCTGCAGCCTATCCTAAAAGGGAGATAAAAATCCATGGCATCTCATTAGTCTTTTTTTTTTTTTCCCAACACAATCCTTTCCAGAAGAAGTGTAATGCATGAACTAACTTCGGTAATACAACTAGCTGCCGACATCATCTGCGATCGCCATTTTGAATCCTATGAGTCTGTAGTGAACTCTGAATAACGACAGTGATCTCGGGTTGGAAAGATCTTCTGAGAAAAGACCCTCTCACTTGGAAGTTTCAAGGTTTTCCCCCATCTGGAGGAGTTCTATATTTCTGAGCAGATGTCTTATCTCATAGCCTTAGCTTACTTTGCGCAATCTTAAATCACAACAAGGATTTTGCTTATGTTTCAGCTTACTGCTGAAAAAAGGTTTTCTGGAAACCCAGGGTGTTTAGTCTTTTTGAAATCCTCAACTCATTTGATCGTATGGTCTCCTGGAGCGAGCTAACAACTTGTGGATTTCCTTGTAATGAGATATTCAGTTTTCATCCATTTTAAGAGTCGACGGTTTCTAACCCTCTAAATTCTGAAGTATCTCAGGGCACTGTTCTTCGCATAACATTCGTCTTATTTGAAAGAATAATTCAATCCATATCAGTTCTTCCAAAACTCAATCCTGCTTTGTCTCTTTGTTTTTGGAAAAACAAAAACATTCTGCTCTGGCTTATATTTAAAATCTCCCCACTTTCATAGCTCAGAACAGTTTTCCTTTCTTGGGATAACAGCTTCACACTTGGCATAAACGTATCCTGCATATTACCCACCTGACTACGCACGTCAAGCTGGCACTTCTCTTCCAGACATCTTTCTCTTAGTGCATTTCTGCACAAATCCAGGAACAGAATATTGTCCCCAAAATTCTCCTTAAAAATTATACGCGTTGTCCAACAGGCAATTTCTGAAACTCAGATGTTCTGTCTTCATATTATTAGAGAATATTTTGGGGATGATAATTATTAGAACTTGCATTTAAAATTCAACATCGATCCTCACTCAGTTTAGCATCGAATTACTTATCCATCCATAGTGTGTAATATTACTCGATCCCTAATTTCCAGAAACTACAAAGCTTTTCAGAGAAAGTTTTTAGTAATTCTCTCCATCCCACTTGACTCTTAATAAATTTCAATGTTTTGTAAATAAATAACATTATTATAAAAACGTTGTTTGCTTTCGGAGTTAAAAAACAACAACAGAATCCTGGCAAAAAATGCCATCAGATCCCATTTTAAAAGAATTACCACATTAGTGAGGGAAGGTAATAACCAGGTGTGAAAATGACTGTAGACCATCATAAAGTGATGCCTTTTGCCATATCATTCTTGTGTAGCGTGAGCATTTATTATCAAAACCACTTCACCCATTCACTTTTGGCTTACCTAAAGTGAATGGTATGCCGTTTATTTCTTGTCATTTGTAATGTATAATTTCAGCAACTCTTTCAAATATGAAATTTTAGTGAATTATTAGTACGAGTGCGTCTTTTGCGAAATGCATTTAAAAACGAAACTTGATTAGAATGTGTAATATTAAATGGGTATCATAAGTGAAGTATGATGTTGTTATATGCAGTTATTTTGGTGCTCAGGCAAATGTTCGTCCTGATGACAAATAGCTAGGGAAGGCGTGTGTCATTATCTCAGTTAGGCAAATTCCCCTGGAATTCATGTGCGCTAATCTATTAAAATGAACTATGGGAGTGGACAATAGTGTGCTTTTATATAGGAATGCATATTTGAGTATAACACAAGGGAAATTACGTCGCTAATTAGTTGGGTTCTTTTTGCTTAATGACAGCGTTACCGAGCAATAAATACTCGCACGGGTGGAATGATGGCGTTCAGGGATTCCAACGATGACGTCATGTCACAAAAATGGCTATTAGAAGTCCTGCAAGCTAAATCTAGCAACTCGGTTTTATTATGGTTGCTTTTATTTATGAAGCAAATACCTGAAAATGTTTCCCTGAAACTCGGGGATTTTCCTCTCAAAAAAAAAAAAAAAATCAACCGATAGAAGAACACAAGCCATTAACAGATATAATAGTATTCAATGACGTCAGAGCCTTATTTGCTTCAGCGCCGTAATTTCAAAAAAAAAAAAAAAAAAGTTACGCCTTTTAAATATTTAAAAAACTGCATTTTTAATATGAAAAAGTTTTAGATTTTTCCAAGAAAGTGCTTCGGCTTGTTTAGATTTTTTTCTTGATGCAGTAGAACCAGTTGAGTTACACTTCATCCTCTCATTCAGTGATCACACCTCTTTCGACCCCTTTTTCTTCCAAGTATTTAAGATCATTTAAGGGGATACATTTACGCACCCACAATTTTGAATCTGGTTGATATGAGCGTCATTTGGGAAATTTCCCTGAAGGATAGGGGATTTCCTTATATAAACTTCTTTAATATTTGGATTACTCTTTAATTAATATAGGTAATTTCCCAAATTATTAAGATTCTTTTATTTTCAAAGAACTGATTTTTAAGAACGGAAAATCCTCTTGCGAAATAGGGTATTTCCCATATCTCTAGGGAAATTATTCTGTGTAATATAGTAGCATTTTCCTTATAGAAAACTTTATTGCTCTTATTCATCATGAAGGTTATTTTCTTGATCATAAATTAGTAAATAATAATATTTGGTTTACCGATCAGTTGATAAAATTGATCAACACTTGATCGGTAAACCAAATATTATTATTTTATTTATTTATTGCTCTTTGATTTCTTTTTAATGAGAACTTTCCCAAAATACTGACGGAAATTCTGAGTATATCAATAAATTTCCCGAATTATTTAAAAATAATAAACATCATATCGCATCGGTAGTTGAATATCCAGTATTGCGTTATGTAGAGAAGCATAACAGTCCTTGTTATAACACTTAACATGCCACCGATATAATCAAAATGCATAGTTTTATCAAACGCTGTGTTAACTCAATATGTGGCCTTAACTTGACAATGAGGGTTTAATTCATTTACGCATGAAATTCTGCTTTCCACTAACTAGCGATGAGGTCTTCAAGCTGGAAGGACCGGCGCTTCGCCCTGGTAACCTGTTGTGTACGCAACGATGATTGTTCACCCATTCTCAACAATTGCATCAACGCTGCCCTCTGCTGTTGCGTGTACAAATTAAACTTCCATGAATGACTAATGAGGCTGACCAAGATTTCCCAGTAGAGAGTTTTCGGAGGGAGAGAGAGAGAGAACCCGGAGATGTGCAACATTACAAATGATGCTCGCGGACGATTCAGTCAGCTTAATAAGAGTAACGTTCATACTGTAATTAGCACTGGCCAACAATTAAATATGTTACGTGGAAGGTAATTTTTTCCCACCTCTTTATCTAATAGTTAAAACGACTAAATTAGGCGATCAATAAATGCGTCTGTAAAATAAAACTGATAGTTAAATAGAATGCATGCAGAAAGTTATTTTTAAAGTTGACCATCTGAAATTTAAGAGTGAAACAGTGCAGTCAGCAGGTGCTACTTTTCATCATTTTATAATAAAATCTTCCAAAAATAGAATGTTTTAGAAATAGCGTTATTATTATGTGATACCTCCAGGGAGTCCAAAGACTCATCGAGGGAGGGCACCTACACTACAACTTGTCTCCACCCAATTCTCCAACTACAATCATCTACACCAACGCCACCTACCACCACTAATATTTTCACAGACAATCACAAACATCCATGTCCATGGCGGGATTCGAACCCGCAGCCTAGAGGCTGGATAGAGCGGATATGTTAACTACTCGGCCACCCAGGCCGGCAAAAAGTTAAGTATTTTGTTGCTGAATGTCTAAAAGATCAAAGAAACATATTTTAAAATTAACTCCCACTCACAAAACGCTACTAACTAGACTAAGAGTTTCATATAGAAGGGTTACAAAGCTTAGTTGATGGGCGGAAAAGAGGGGACATTATAGAAACCTTTAAGATATTAAAGGGGTTTTATAAAATTGATACAAGTGAAAATTTTCAACATATGACAAATCATCAGAGAACTAGGGGTCATCCGTGGAAGTAGTGTAAGAGTGTGGTCAGAAGGGGTGTGCGGACCAAATGTTTTACGTGGTGAGTGAGTGGAATAGATTGCTAAAAGAATTGGTTGCAAGTTTCCTGACAGTGAATGGATTCAGGATTTGTGTGTATGATGGTTGATTTGGGTCTCCCACGATGAGTCTCCGGATTCCATGGAGATGCTGTAAAATATGATAATAATATAACTCGGAAATCCTGTTCTAAAAATCAAACGAGAACTTTTCAATTCGAGCCTTCAATAAGCAGGAGGATGGAGATCTCGCACTGGTGACGAAAATTGCTTACCACCTAAAGATGTTCACAAAACGCCCATCTCCTGAATGGGATTGAAACTCGCAGCCTTTTGGAGTCACATCTACTTGGCTATCCATCCATCCATCTATTCATTGGACATCAACAGATGCCGCATGGTGACTCAGATGCTCTGTGATGTGCCACGCTAGTCATTGTCAGGTGGTCCTGTTGTATGCTTTTCTGGAAGCTTCACCTCTCTGAAGATCAGTATCCTTAAGGAGCCTTAAAATTCTACTGATTCTTTCTAGCACCCATCCATTTATCAGCCTTTCAGTATATGATATCCTCAGCAGCCTTCTGTAACATCACATCTCAAAAGCACATATCCGTTTCTTATCTGACTTGTTTAGGTTCCAAGTCTCGCATCTTAAGTCGCTGTTGGATAAAACAACTGCATCCAAAATCCTCAACTTTGTTCTCGTGAAGATAGATCCATCCTTTTAGATTTTAGACAAGTATCTGCCTGTTGTTTTAGCCATTCCTAATCTTCTGACGTCTTCTGAACGGCAGTTCTTCACATTAATAATGGATCCCAGGTACTCGAACTTGACTTCCTCAATTCTTTCTCCATTAAGGTACACTTGTTTCTCAGGAGCTTTCCTGCCTGTATTTCTTTTGAGAACCATAGTCTTTGTCATGCTAGGATTAAGCCGAAGTCCTCTGTTCTTTCTGATCTCGTTAACTTTGTCAGGAATTTGCCCTAGTTCTTCCTTGTCATTACAAAGGAGTACTGTATCCTCAGCATACCTCAGATAAATGATCAATCTACCACCTATCCTAATTCTTGCTTCGAGCTCATCCAGTGCTACACACCTCAGCAGGTGATTAGAAAGTAAACATCCTTGCCTAACTCGTTTCCAACCTGAAGTCAATCAGTTAATCCAACATCTGTTCTTACCGTCGCTTCTTGCTCCCTGTAAGCTATCAACCTGATTGTGTGTTGAGGAAAACCCATTTTTTTCATTACTTCCTACAATTTTTCGTATGCTGAACGCAGTCAAAAGCATCGGGGTTATCTATGAAACACATTACCACAGGTAGTCTAAATTCTTTATACTTTTCTATGATCTGCCTAAGGCAAAGGATATGGTCACTCAGCAGGTCAAATTTGTCCAGCTATTGCAAATCCGGAGTTTGAAGTAGAGACAAAATGAAATAAAAATATAATAATAATAAAAGTACTTTAATATTACTATTAAGAACCAAGCCTCTTCACATTTCTCTTTGAAATCTATAGTATATATGATGCCTAATATTTAATTTAATAAAATGTAATTTTCGTTAAGAGTTATACAAACAAGTGCTAGTTGGAATTAGCTATCACCGTCTCATATCTAGCACAGTATGGATATGCACTGCACGTCACTGATGGTAAAACATACAAACCTACCGATTTAAAAAATAAAGGATAGAAGAACCGTAATCCCTTTAGGGAATAAACAGATGTTAAAGGAATTATTTATTTTTAATTTATGGCAACACACTGAGCGCGCTCTTTCCTCTTCTCGTGCTATAGGTTAAGATTGTTTGATACGTGGCATTTATTTATATGAAAAAATGTCGGTATTCTGTATAGATAGGATCTGTCTTAGGTTGTTAAAAGTGGTCGGTTTGAGGTAATTGTATGTTTGAAAAGCTTTCGACATTGAATGTTTTTTTTTTTTTTTTTTTTTTTTTTTTTTTTTGACAGTAATTAAGTTGTGTGATTTTATTTTGTAGTTACCTCTCCAACTGCATATTGAAATATTGATTAGACTCGGAGCATGTGAGGTGCACATAAATTTTCTTGATACAATTCGTTTCAAATAATAGAATCTATGCATTTTTTTTTTTTTTTTTTTTTTTTTTTTTTTTTTTTTTTTTAAATCGTGGTTTTCCATTTCAAGTCAGAACCACACCTAGATACTTGACGAAAATCAGCTCGCTCTAGAATTAGACATTGGAAATGTCTAATTCAGTTTAGTTAGCAGTATTTCATTTTTTTCCCCTCGTTTAATTCAACGTATATATTCTTTACTTTTCCTTATATGTATTTTTATTTTATTTTATTTTTTTCATGTAGGTCTCGCCCACGAAAGATTCTTTTGTTAAACCTATGGTTACCTACGATTATTAATTTATTCTCGATATCCCGATATATGTCTAATTCTATTCATTATATCGAAGAAATAAAATTAAATCTGTATTTGAATTTAATTTTTATTTAAAATCACGTTAAAATAATTGAGCTATTTTTTTTTTAATATGTGTTTATAATCTCAGATTGTAAACGTATCTCAGATTAAAATCAAAAAGATTTTCTCCCTCATTTTCTGAATACGAAGCGAAATAGCAATACGTTTTTTTTAGCTGATATTTCTCCATAAAAAAAATGTCTCCACCCCAACAGCTTTTACCATCGAGAGATTCTACAAACCGATTCTCTTCCGGAACAGTTTTTTTTTTTTTTTTTTTTTTAAACCTCGCGTGAGTGAGGTTTCTGAATTTAGGCGACCTTCAAATCTTTCAGCATCCCAAATTCTCACGTATGGGAGGGAGGGGAAAAAAAAAGCATTGTCTAAATTTTCTTAGGAACTACAGAGGGAAGAAAAAAAAAAGGGGTTAACACAGGAACTACGCTATTCAAGCTGTCGCGGTAGTTTGGAAAGAGCAGTCATGCTTCCGAAGCTCTCGTCGTCATCTGACAGAGTAGCCATGCGAAGAGTGAAGGGTCTGTCCTTGTCTCCGTGACCTGTAGAGTGTAGCCTGATACGATTATGTTTCACTTCTGAATTTCGGTTGCAGCTCAGAAGTGGCCTCGTTTTTTATTTCTTTCATGCCGACTTTAAAGTTATAGGTAATTTCTCTTTTCTGTGCCTGATTTTATCTCCATGGCTTCCTTTCCCCCCCTCACAACTCATTTTATTTGCTCTTTCTATTCTGTTATCTTCCCTGTTCCTCTTCTGTCTTTCTTGAATAGTCATGACTGTTTTTATCGAATTCCAGAAAAACTACTTTTTTTTTTCTTTTTTTTTGAAAGCAGATCTGAAAGCTGTGAAATGAGAACTGCTGTCAACAACATTCACCGAAATGCTATTTCAAAGTGATTGACTTCAATGATTCAGTAAGTTTCATTGAAAGAATTCTCTTCTTTTCACTATCTCAATTTCAGCATGCTCTAGGGTTTTCCGATCATGGTTTGGAACCAGAGATTTCCGGTTGACTTCTTGTCAGTCGAACACAAGCGCTATAGAATAGCACTATTAAGGTCTCAACAGTATAGATACAAGAACTCGATTTTTTTTTAGTTTTCTTTTATTTCTCTTCTGTTTTTCACTCAGAAAAAAGTATTGTAATCATTTCAGGCTAGCGGTGACATATCCATCTGCTTTTATGCTCAAAATAACTTCATGATTACCTCATACTTGTATTCGATACGTTAAATATAATTTTTCTTGTTGAGAGTAATTGTCTGCACACTCTTTTTTGCAGCTACATTGGCCAGACTGGAAGATCATTAAGTGTACGATAAAAGCAAAACAGTTTATTGCTTTTTCTGAAATGAGAGGTGATATGTTTTAAGATTTTTGATCTTTAAATATTGTTAGCGTTCTTACATTTTTATTATTATTATTTAAAAAAAAATTTTTTTTTAGCATTTTCGTAATGTTGTAGTGAGCCCGTAACACTTCGGAATACTTAGTGGCTTTGGTACGAAAACGGTACATGGAAGCCTGTATCGATGCACATCTGTTGTAATGACTCGTTAACTGATCCTTCTTTTATATTTTCGCATATATATTTTTTTTAATTATTATTTCGTGTGGCAAACTGACGTATGGTTTTTTTTGCAATCATTGTGCTGATGCTTTAAAAATGTTGAATTATGTAGTGGTAGAATAACTGTCACTACATAATGCAACCGCCCCAAAAGGTACTACAGGTTTCCAACCTTTTGTAGATGGGATTCGAATTTTTTTTTTTTTTTTTTTTCAGCGAAGAGAATAAAAATAAAAGATAAAAATGCTGAAATATTAAGTTACAAATTACACAATATAAATGTCTAAACATTAAGCTTTGTGAACTAAGTGGAGAAAAGAAAGGGCAGATGGCGAACGAGCATAAACGTCACAAATATTCGCAACGCTTTGCTAGGAAATACAAAGAATTGCACTTCCTAAAGTGACCTATATATATCGGACCCTTCTGGCCACTATTAGTAAGGCTTCGCTGCCATGGCGACACGTGTATATATTTTACGTCCCTGCCACAATTCCATCAACAACATTAAAGCCGTAAACGATCAAAGGATATGCGGAAAAATGTTCGTCCATTGCCAGCGTTGGATAACAAAAGCTCGGCGAACGTCACTTGGCTTGGATGCAACAAAGTGGGAGAAGACCGCGTGGTGAGTGCGTGTCGCGTGCTCGCATGCGTAAGTGTTTGTATTGCGTTCAGTTTTTTTTTTTCTTTTTTTTTCCCCCTTTACTTTTTCGTCGTCCGTAAACGCAAGGCATTCGTGTCATTCGAAGCAGAGACGTCGCATCAACGCGTTTCCGAACCGTGGCGCAGGATGCTACAGTCGTGAGAGGACCGAAGTCGCATCTACCGGGCGGGAAAAGGCAATCAATCAGTCACTCACCCCCGCCTACATTGTTGGCCGGACACGGACGAAAATTTTCAGCGGAAACGAAAACTCATGGAAGTGTGCGAGGTCACACATTACCACCCAAAAGAATCACGGGAGCGGTGACTGAAAAGCGTCACTGAGCGAAAGGCTGAGAGGACATTTACTCAGTGTGTGTGTGTGTGTGTGTGTGTGTGTGTGTGTGTGTGTGTGTCGAGGTCACTCAGCTATGCGGAAACTTAGGTTTAAACACTTTTAATTGTCGTCGCTCGGAACAACGCAGTTTGGGTGTCAAAACTCGGGTTTCTTTTTACAGGTTTTATTTATTTGTTGTGTATGTGAGAGAGAGACAGAGTAAAACATTTTTTTCTTTGCTCTTAATTACTTAAAGTCGAACATTAATTGATGTATTGAATAGCAGACCATTGAAATAATGTTCTTATTACTCTAATACCAAACTTAGTTTACTCGAGGAGAAAACATGGTTGAAAGCAGAATAGAATTTCCGACCAAATATAATGATTAATCTTTTTCATTTAGTTCTTTATTTTTAGCTGGTCACAGCGATAACGAATCTCCAAGATCATGTTGACTAACGCACCTCTGGTCACTTGTGCTGCAATATCATATTGGCATTCCATCTTACATTAATTGTTATGTCTAACAGCGTACTTCTCTCCATCGGTATTCTAAAGTGCGCTTTAAAGTCCATCAGTGATATTATTATCTTTTGCTCTTTGAGGTATACTCTCTGATAATAAGGGATGTACGATTGCTTTTTGACCATTAAGTTCTCACGGACAAAATTTGATAACAGAATTAAAAAACAGTTAAATTTGGTATCTTTTCTAATATAGAAGTGAAATGTTAGGGAAATAACTAAGGATATTATTTTTACAGTTTCTCCTTTTTTCTCTCTCTCTCTCTTTCGGAGTCATCCATCAATAATGATGTCACTCTCAGCGGTTTCTATCCATCCTTTGCATTTTAAACTTGCTTCGAAATACATTATACGAGGGTGGTCTGAAAAGTTCTCGGCCTAACAATGAAAAATTCGAATTTATAATTTCAAAATTATTTTTACTTTTCAACATAATCTCCCTTAAGACTAATGCATTTATTCCAGCGATGCCCCAGTGCCATCATCCCGTCCCTGTAGTGGTTCTCAGTAAGATCTGCAAAATACCCCTCTGCAGCTGCAACCACCTCTTGATTCGAACAAAAACGCTGACCAACGAGGAAGAGTTTTAGTTTTGGGAAGAGATAGAAGTCAGAGGGAGCCAAATTGGGGAATAGGGTGGATGTTCCAACAATTCATAGTGCAGATCCCTTAATTTTCCCATTGCCAAAACGCCTTTGTGGGCAGGTGCATTGTCGTGATGAAAGATGATTTTTTTCTTCTGCAAACCGGGTCTTTTCTCACGAATTTTTTCGTCTGGTCTGGTTAAAAGATCGGAATAATATTCCCCGGTTGTTGTTTTACCCTTTTCAAGATAATTATTAAACAAAATGCCTTTAGCATCCCCAAACACCGATGCCATGACCTTGTCTTCTTTGGTGCTGCAAACCGGCTTCTGTCCACTATTTTGACTGCTGTTTGGATTCCGGTGTGTAATGGTGAATCCAAGTATCCTCCATAGTAATAAATCGACGCACAAAATCAGTTTTATTCTTGTTAAAACGCTCCAAGCCCTGTTCAGAGATTTTCATGCGAGTGCGTTTTTGTTCTGCTGCAAACAAGCTCGGCACCCATCTTGCACAAAGCTTTTTCATTTGCAATTCTTCATGCAAAATATATCCTACACGTTCTTTTGAGATGCCTGTAGTCTCAACAATTCCACGCACATTGATTCGCCGGTCATCCAATACCATACCGTGCACTTGATCAGTGATTTCTGGTGGTGTTACACTTTTTGGACGTCCTTCACGTGGATCATCTTCAAGGCTGGTACGGCCACGTTTAAACTCGGGAGCCCATTTCTTAATTGTCGAAAACGAAGGAGGAGAGTGCCCATAAACTTTTATGAACTTCGAATGAATTTCTTTTGGCGTAAAACCTTCTTTTACAAAGAATTTTATAATCGCACGATACTCAATTTTATCCATTTCAAGGGATAAAGACAACACTTTTGCTTCCGACAGCTATATATATATATATATATATATATATATATATATATATATATATAAAACAACTACTGGATGGAATGACTTGCAATTTCTCATGGATGCTTATGCAGATGAAAAAAAATCTTGCCGATAGTGTTGCCATCTATGGTCGAGGCCGAGAACTTTTCAAACCACTCTCGTATACTTCGCCACAACAATGTAAATTTCCTTCCAATTTCGATACTTAATTGCCATTTCAGTCTTATCTCATATTTTTTTAATGAAATTCAGTGGAAAAGTAGGTTTATTTATTGAAAAAAAAGTCTCTTATACCCGCAATTCTGTCAAGGACAACATTTAATACCTAACATGGAGTGGATTAAATTAACTCATATATGCTGGACAATCAAATCCTTTCTGAAAACCAGTTGGTTTAATATATGCGAATTAGCATGCATACTAATCGATAAACCAACTGTCCCCCCCCCCGTTTAAAAATGAATGACACGTTCTGTCAAGGCTTGAATCAGAAAAATGCAAATACGGAAACGAATTCAAGCTTTTTGGTAGACAACTTTTAACAGTATTTGTTTCTTGGGTTTCTTTGTTCTCGGCAACCGAACTTTTAAGATTTAGGTGTGTAGCCTGCTTTGTGTTTGTTTTAGATACTTCAAGCTGTTTGCTAAACAGGAGAGTTCCGAAATGTGCAAATAGACCAACAACTTAACCCAAGTTGATTTTCTCATTGTTTTTATCGACTAAATGTTGGGGACACGCCTTGAAGATTGTTATATACGGCAATTAGTGAGCGGTGTCATTGCACTATCTCGTATATCACTTCGCCTTTTCCGGTTACGGAATAACTTGGGTGGAGACTGCCACGCTATGTTCACCCGTGCATCCAACCTTTCAAAATGTCACACCACCGCTGACTTATTAAATAATTAGGGTGATTTTCTTAAAAGCTAACGACACTGCTTCGAAAGAGTTTACATAAAGAAATATCGGTGTTTTCTGATGCTTTAAAATCTTTCAATTTGTGTGTGTGTGTGATGATAATAAAAACTATCCCTTTTAAAGTGCTTAACAACTACTGATTTCTAACTTGTCAGTTGAATTCATAGTGTATCCAATGTCCCGAATTATGTTTTCCATAGACTTTTACCTACACTATCAAATTACAGTAAGTCACTTGATATACGCCATTAGAGCCAGAACCTGAAGACTGAAAAATAAGCAGGCATCAAATATATAAAGTAAAGGGTCACGGTCTGAAGTATCGATATCAACTGCGGGCTCACTAGAAGGAAATGGTAAACGGGATGGCCAGGAATGACTTTTTGTAAGCGGGGGGGGGGGGGATCCCTCCTTTCCCCATCCGATGGATTGAAATATGAGAAACGAAACTGAATTATGCACATCGCTTCATAAAATACAGATTCGTGGATTTTCACAGATCCCGAGAACTGGAGAGGGGGGGGAGATATTGATGCGGTGCATTGACTGCTGTAGACCAGCTTTGGGTGTAGCGATATTGACAATTTTTTTTCCTTCTCTTTTTGTAAAGAGAAATTTCTATCTCCACTCTTTTGAAACAGCCTACTTTATATGGTTTTTAAGATAATATACCGATATTTGAAAACTAATGTTAATTCTTCCTTTATTCGTAGCTTTTAATGCAATCTCAAGGCTACTATACCATAGATCTTCATAGGTGACGTATGGAATTATCTAAAGAAGCAAACAAAAAATACTACGAATTCTGCACGTTTTTGTAGCTCTGAAATTGTAGACAGTTCGCGCTTAGTGATTACCTGGTGCTGACAGAAAAGGGTTACGGAACAGTTGGTATGCATAATAAGACCCCAATATATTAAGGGTTAGTGGACCGTAATGTGAAGAATAGTACGACAAAAAGGGATAACAAAATACTGTCGGATAGAAAAGTGGACAATAAGGAAGTGTAGTCAGTAAAGATGCATTGATAGGAGAAGGAATATAAGAAAGGGGCATCACAGAAATGAAAACACAACTGAAGCAAACGGGTCAGAAGTGTAATAGAAAGGAGGGAAAAAAAGCACGACAGCTAGTTAACGCTCCTGAGTAAGAAGCAGTTATGAAAGTGAATGTAAGGAGTACAAAACGGGTAAGAAGTTTTCCTAAGACAGGTGGAAGTAATGTATCAAGGCGTATAAAAGGGAAGACTACCGATGTTTCCTTCTTTTAACAGGAGGTGGGGAATATCTCAGTCGCCAGCCTTACTTTATTATTATTATGTGACACCTCTAGGGAGTCCAAAGACTCATCGAGGGAGGGCACCCACTCTACCACTCTCCACCAATGCCATCTATCGCCCACCACCACCATTTCCACAGACAATCACAAACATCCATGTTCACGGCGGGATTCGAACCCGCAGCCTTTTGGCTGGAGAGCAGATACACTAACCACTCGGCCAATCAGGCCGTCAACTTTGAGAATAAACTGCCGGAAAGAAATTTAAGATCAAACAGAAGCACACACTTTTAACTGCAAATTAATAACTGCCTTATTTTTTTTTAGAAACAACAACTTAAAGATATGGGATGACCTAACTGAGCATGTTTCATTCATAGAGCAATTTATTTTTCGTACATGTTACTGCAGATTTGTTTTATAAAACCCTCAAGTTTTTGGGTCGTGTCCATCACTAGTCGATTTGACCAAGGACTTCCCTATATTAGGTCTGCTTTGTTCTTCTTTGGACCAGAATTAAGTAAATGTTCGTATTTGTGTAACTAATCTGGAAATCCTGACTACTTGCTCTAATTTCAGAATGTCTCACCACGCACTTCATTAACGGAACCGGCCATACATTGGAAGCTTTGACCCACTTCTTTCTAAATCCTGACTTGCTCAGTAATCACTTATAATCTTCAAGTGATAAAAGAAATGAATCAAAGGGAGGAAAAGGAGATTATAGTAATAACTAAACGCTTAAAAATTTTCAAAACAGAGACACCAAGTCAGCTGTAACGGATTATAAAGTGACGCAAAATTTTTGGAAAACTCTTAAAACATTTATTGTAATAAATAATTATTAGGTAGCACGACCGAATAAGAAACGTATTGATGCACTGATTTCTTTTAAGATGAGACGATAACATGCTAAGATTTGCTATTTGCCAAACAAATATCTTATTGCAATCATATTTGCTTTTATCTTAAAATTCATAAATATTTGAACGAAAATTGTGAAAGTATTTCGCAGGTGTATCTTCTTCTACAAATGTTGGTAAGCGATAATATAAAAACACTAACCTGAATTTTTATACTTTATTGCTATTTTTATAAAATTATATATATTTTATAATTATAAAAAAAAAAATAAAACACGTATGGTGCCATCTCTTGGTAGTATTAGTAATCATCATATATAATACAGTTCTGCTCTACTTTTATATTCAAAACTGCATCCATCAATTTGTGTACATTTGTTTTCTGTATAAGAGCAAGTCGATAATTATAAAACATTTATGTACTTATTTTAAAGTAATGTATGTACACAGTAGAGCTTATATATGAATAGTGTGTTTGTGTTCGTGCGTTTCACCGGTAATACCACGTCTAAATATTCCTTTATTGATCTTTCCCTTTCTTAACCCCCCCCCCCCCCGCCTTCACTTCTTTATTTTTACTCATTTCTACATTAACACCGACCATAACGTATATTAATGTAACGAGCACCATCCCTGCTCGGTGTGCACGTGCCTATCCACCTTCCCACTGCTACTACCACTACGCTTTACTCACAAGGGTAACAACCAGCGCACGCGAATTAACTGCAACCAAGAACTTAGTGGGCTGTGTAATGGGTGCACTTTGTGAAGGTCCATTATCCACAACTTCCTCACGCAACACTGTCAGAGGATAGGTTATCGGTACGAAACCCCGTAATAATATACCGTACTTAGTGCGTTTATTCTTTCATTCACTTAATAATGCAGCTAGACAGAAAAGTCTTTATCTAAAAACCCAACCTTATTAACCATAAGAACGTGTAGAAAATCTTTGGACCTACTAGAGGCGATCTCTTACATCATAAAAATATTTTAGTTTTCATTCAGTGCCCAAAACGAACGTTCAGAGCTCCCTCTAGCGTCAAGCAAACAGAGGTCTTGTCTCACTATTTCCATAAACAATAATATCCCCCTTTAAACACGTTTCTGGGGCTTATTGGATATCATCTGAACCTAAACGACCTAGTGACGTAGTTACTTATAAATAAAATACAAATATTACATGGCATAAAATATATATATTTAAAAAAAGCTCATTTAGATATAATAAATAACTCTATTGAAATGAACGTGCCTGTTTATCCTGAACATTTGAGTTCGTCGTTGGTTCCATTAAAAAAAGCTTCGAATCTCAATGGAGGTTAAACTCTAGCAAGAGTATTTTAGATCCAAAATATACTTCACACAGAGAGTAAAGAAAGTTTAGAGTATCAGATCCCCTTGATACTCAGTGTTCCAATAATTGAAGCTGTTAATGCGATGTCCTTGTTACAAAATAATTGTAATAACATAATGATATGGAAGGTTTAAAGGTGCTTTTTTTTTTTTTTTTTTTTTTTTTTGTATGTGAATTCCACCTACAAAAGGTCGTGAACTTATCGTAGATTAGCTGTCGTAGTCAGGCTAGAAAATACCTGCGTTAAATTGACTGCTTTAAAGTATTTAATGATTTTGTAATTGAACGTTTTCGATACGTGCAGTCTGATATATGCGATCTTTAGCTAGCATGGTTTCATGATTTTTACGTAATCAGCACACAATGGGGAAAAAAAAAAAAAAAAAAAAAAAACCTCTGAAGCATGGCTCCTGGCTTACCTGATCCTTGCCTGATTCACAGACTAAATCAGTACAGGGAGATTTTCAGCCTTTCACAAATAGGACTGCTATATAGAAATACTTTGCAAAAAAAAAAAAAAAAAAGATAGAAAAAGACATATTACCGGATGCGTTTGCTACTTTAAATTTTCATTCTTAGCAGCAGTTGCATCCATAATCAGTTTTTATTTATTTTACATTTTTCTTTCGCATATTACGTTTTTTGGAATCTACTCCTTATCTCTTTAATTTATTTTTCTCATTGCTTCCATTTAAATCTACATATCCCTCCTCAATATCATTTTATTCTTGTCAGTATTGTCAATTCTGCCTACCCCCCCCGCCTCTCCAATAGAATCAGTTAACGAATTCCAAGCTTTGTTGTTGTTAGCTCCGAACGAAACCTCAAAACTGCATTTTATGACGTCGAATATCACTTAATTCTGATTATGCTTTGTTAAGTGCAGTGGATTTCAATTTGTTGTAAACTTTAGCCCTTAGTCGTGCGCCTGAATAACGTGAGAGAGAGAGGCAAACGAATGAATGTAATACAGGTGTGACGTCATAAGCGTACTGGGTGTCTCGCTAGATAGAACACGCCAAAAGAAGGAAGCAAGTAAGTCCATGATTTTTCTTATTGCCTTTTTAACTTCCCAAAGGATTCGAATGAAAAGTATTTGGAAAATAACTACTTCGTCCCTTGGGAAATCAAAAAACGTGCAAACAAATTATCTGCGAACTTAGTAATTGCTTTCCGATGGAAATTAAGTGTGTAATCCCAGCTGTCTCCTCGTGGAATGTCTTACTATTTCAGTCGTCGAGAAAACTGGATGCACTTAATAATAGCCAAGTTACTAAAATATAAATGTATTTGGCGGTCAATAGGAAACAGATAGAGAGAGCGAAGGCGCTGGCTAGTCGCTTTTATTGGTTGTCACCAGGTGGCAGTGCTTTCCTTAACTTACCTGTTCGGTGCTGTACTTTAATATAGAAATTTCCACGTTTCTATAACTTTGTCATCGTGCAGCAGATATCCATATTGTTTGAGTACTCTGATTGGTTGGTGCTCATATTCTTAAATCTATTGTTGACGTCACAACATCAACGAAAATATATTTTAACTCTGTGATTATAGTTCAGTTACCATCTGCTTTTGTTGTAATTCTCTTTCCACTCAAAAACCTTTATGATGGTCTATTTAGCCATTTTATTCATTTTTCTTATTATAAGTAGGCAGAAAACCCAGCATTTCTTAAGAAATATATATTTTAGACTGCGTATCTGGAAACGAACGTGATTCTTTCTACATTTTTATTTGTAGACGACAGAAAAATCGAAGTGAAATGAACTGCAGATGGAAAAACTGACCTCAAGAGACTGATTGTGATTATCGTGTTATAGAAAACCACTGCATTGAACAACAGAATCTCAGTGTTTTAGTTTATAGACGTCTGATCCAGCTAGCTTTCGGTGAACTCATTTAAAATAAGTGAGATCTTGAACAATGGTATTTGCGCACAGTATTTAAAGTAATCGTACAACGAACGTAGTTTATTTGGTCCGCAGACAATCGATGCTATTCGCAGAACAGTATTTAGCGATACGAACTCTAACAAGGGAAGATGGGGAAAGAATAGCACGAGGGGGAGGGATAAATTTTGAGGGGGAAGGGAAATTGCTTTCTCGCTTGTGGCTGACTAGTCGCTTCAACAAGAAGAACAACAGCAGAGCGATGCACTATCTATAAACAGCAGGGGAAAATAACGGACGAACCTGTAAGAAACACCGGCTGTGCTGTCAGAAGACAAAAGGAGCGTTCGCCGAAGAAAACTCCGATTCCATACAGTTAGATGGACAGAGGAATAGTCTCTCTCATTCTCTCTCTCTCTCGGCAGCCGCCTTCCGCGAGCGGTAAACGATGCCGCAAGGGAAGCCGTAGCTCTTCTTAGTTGCAGTGAGAAAAGACTAACGGCTGGCTTTGTACACTACCATTACGGCAGGCAGCTAAGGAGCGCGGATTAGCCGACTGACGAGAAACGCGGGCGACAATCTTTTCCAGAAAATGAATTGCCTCATAACGGCCAGGCGATCCGCGCTGGTGCGGCTTAGGTACACGTGGTGATTTATCGCGCAGGAGAGATTGCTTGTTTAAGCGGCTTTGCCTTAGCCCTTCCGTCCGTGGCATAATGCAGCCGTCATTAATATGGCCACTGTAGTAACAGTGTGATTGCCTGCGCACTTCGATCTAACTAAACCCTCGCGCTCCTACAAATCACCTCCCGTTAAAGTAATATTTTACTTTCGCCCTCCCCAATATCCTCCCCCTCCTTTTCCGCTTCTCTCTCTTTCACCTCTCTAACCTCCCCTCCCCCCCCCCCACAATTCGGAAGCAAGAAAGAAAGCTGCTTAGTAGATATAGCCGTAGTGAAGTATAATCTCGATTTTTTTTTTTTTTTTTTTATCAACCAAAGATAGGCTATCCCCATCACGTCCAGATGCTAACGAACCGATAAATGGAACAAATTATGGCACACCGACTACATCACCTGAATTACCCATAACTGCCAACCATTAGAGTTGTAGTCTCGCTAACGGCAAACCCAAATGAATTACAGAAACTGGAACGATTTGGAACTCCGCAAACAACTCACGCCACCCGTATCGGCACGTATTTCTACCTGCGGTATAACATACCAATAAGACGTTTTCCGTTAATTTTCTCGTCATACTACGTGAAGCGCGCGCGTGTGGAAAAAAAAAAAAAAAGAAGTCGCTACATTACTAATTTATTTTTATCTCCGCTATACCCAGTAGCAAATTTAGGCAGAAAATGACTGGTTAGCAAACGAGTCCTGTGGTGAACGCGACATTGACACCTTCGTGGAGTGTGTTTTAAGTGTTTCTTTTATTTATTTCTTTGCTAAAAGCAGCAACCAGTTTTGTATACTTATAATCTACAGCTAAGTTCCATTCCTTGCCACCTCACAACCCCCCCCCCTTTTTTTTTAACCAGACTTCAAAAATTCGTTTGTGGATCATTAAATATAAACATCACTCGTTAAAATAAGCATTTCCTGTTTGAATAGTTACAGAATCGTGTTATGCTAAAGATTATTATTGAAAAACTTGTCACGAAGATATCTGGCAAGTTGCACGAATTTTACAGATGAAATTCGTGTTAAATAGCACGAATGGGTAACAACCAATTATTTATACAGTTATTTAGAAGCGGGGGGGAGGGTTGATTCGACCCTCAAAAGCCTTAACAAAATTTTAATAACTGCGTTAATATTTCCAAAGTTAGTCGCTAAGTAGAAGCCGAATCAATGTAATAACAGATCATGCATTCTTCTCGAGCGCTGAGGCAAAAAAAAAAAAAAAAAAAAAAAAAAAAAAAAAGATTGCACATGCGCTCTTAGTACTTCCGGTAATTTTTCTTGTATCCCTAGTGTTTTTAGTGAAAATTTGACATCTTAGCTTCTGTTGAATCTAACTGACAATGACGTTTACGTGTTTGGGACCCTTTCATCCCCTCTTTTAAGAATGGGTGTTGTATACAACCTCTGCTGAAGAATCAAATCATCAAAATGATGATTTATCGCCCGTTATGGCAATTTCATTATATTTTTTTTTTCATTATCAGTTGAAAACATATTGGTAGATAATAGTAAAAAGAAAAAATTGTAAAAAGATGAATCCCTCTTAGGGAGAAAAAAAAAAAAAAAAAAACATCCTCAAAATGTTCCTTGTGACTTTTTTTTTTTTTTTTTTTTAATGTAACCCCCCATCCGTGAAAGGTTGCAAACGTATGGTACATGATCACTATGGGTAGGCTAAGGAGTTTTTCTGTTTTTATATTTTTACAATTTTTTATTTATTTTTTACATAGTCTAGAAACCTCCTCTAGAACATCGGACATATTCAAGCCACTTCAGGACTCCAATAAGCGGGGTAGCTTATTGGTAGCGTAGCTTTTTCATCTGGTACAAGCAAACGAGTAGGGCTGTCACTTGTTCCTACATAACGATCTAATCGAAGCAGCAGTCATGAGATGCATAACACACTTCTACACCTACGCGTGATGTACGCTTTTGTGTTTTGACTCCTGTGTGTCTCTTCTGATGTTCCAAGTATCGCCACGCATCTTTCCAGCGTTCTAATTAGATACCAAATTTAATTAAGCTAATTAAACTGATTAAATTAGAATTCCCACTAATGATCTCTGTCGTAGATAATCTTAACTGTACTTTTTTTTTATGTTTTAATGCAATTAATGTAACAAATGATGAACGATGCCAAATAGCTCGGTTTTGTCGTAAATGCGTCAGTGAAAATATTTCATGTATGTGAAATACTGACGTTACAATGGCGAGACTTTTAATAAAATTCATCTAAAGAGATTTTTCTCTAGGGAGAACGAAAAAAAGAACGCAAGTTGTAAAAATTGGGATATGTTAATTAAAACAGACAAATGCAGCACACATGAACGACTTAATAAGGTTCTCATTACATCTATTACACTCTTTGCAGCAGACAGCTTCGCCTATTGGATGAAGATCTTCTGTTAAATTTATTACTAAATGCATTTCTAAATGGCTGAAATAACATTTTGTTATTGTCCACCATAATCAGTTCATCCCTTAAGTGAAGTCCCCAAAAGGTGCGTGCTTATAAAAGACAGCAATAACAGTCTCGATCATAAACATTTACTTAAATATTTTCTTGTCTTGCTGCTTAAGGTAAAAGCAGCTCAATGTGCGTATAAGATAAATTCGACGAGCAGGAAGCAACTAAAAAAAAACTAAAGTGAAATTAAGAAAACATATTCGAAGATGAGGCGTTATTTTAGCAGGAATATACTATTTAAAATAAACATTCATTTAATTTTTAGCTTCGTAAAGTCGAACTGGGTTGCAGAACAAACAGCTTCAGCAGCGGACTGGCAAAATAAAAATTGCTAAACAACTATTTGATTTATATAAAAAATAAATCGTAGAATATACGCAAGCATCGTAAACGAGGTATTTGTTCTAGTTGAGCCATGTTTTGAATCGACAGTATCACCTTGAACTAAATCATCGGGTGATATCCGAGATCCCTCATACCCTTTTGACCTTAAAATGTGTGACCTTTCGCTGAAATGCGAGTATAAAATATTACCTCACTTTTCATCTTAGTGTTGTAGAAAAACTGCTCGCTAAAAGTCAAGAATGTAAGGTCATCTAAAGTCGAAGCAGTTCGAGGTCATTTAACCTTTTATCTCCCCCCCCCCCATTGTATTCTAAAATATGGATTATTTTAAAACAGAGCACTTCTTTGATTAGGAAAGAGTTGGCATTCTTAAAATAGCAAACTTTTTTTTTTTCCGTATTGTTCAGGAATTTTAATATTTCGAGAGCTCTACCATCGATGAAGGTTTAGTCTAAAAAAAAAAAAACACCAAGGAAAAGCGAAAGTAAGTGAAGGAAGTAGAGAAAGTTCTTGACGTCAGATATATATGAGGAATGTAGCAAACTCAAAACTTCAGGAAAGCTTTGAAAGCACCTATTCATTAAGTCGAGGCTGTCATTTCCTTTCTCGTGCCGTGATATTCCCCCCCCACCACCACCAACCCCCTAGTTTCATTCCCTCTCTATACCACACTCATAAGTAGCCATGACTGAGCTAGGGCTGATAGTAGCTACGAGAGTGATTTCCGGCGCGAGCTCACGTGTGGCTATAAATTTCTACTGCACACTTACCCAATATCTGTCTCCCTCGCCAGTAGTGGCCTGTGGCGCCTCTGCTGTCACGCGTGGGCGGTCCTCCCCACTGACACATTGATGGCGACACCAGCTCTTGACCATAATGTCCTGTCTCGACATCAGGAATACGGCCATTTCTCACACAGCGTTCCTGGAGAACTTTTATCTGTCCGTGCGATCCCCGACGTCCGCTGATATGACACAATGGTGCGCTGGTCTGTTATACGGGGGGTCATGATACTGCACGAGAGGATATTGACCGATCTCCATCGTACGGACACATCTTAGCCTCTGCTATTGCCTCAATACTTTTGCTACATGAAATTTCACTGGGGGGACAGCATACATGGAAAGGGGGGAGGAGGATATTACTTCTCTTTCAAGAAGCCCTTTCCTAGATGCGTCCGTTTTATTACCGAGCTGACGTGGCTTGAAACGTTGAAATTGCTCTGCAATTACCTGACTCTACTGCTGCTCCCTGGTAGATTTTTTTTTTTTTTTTTTTTTTGACATGGTAGTCAGAATTAATCCTATGTGGAAGGCAATTTATTAATGGCAGCGCGTGCTGATGTCACAATAAAGAAGGGCAAATAATTAGATAGGGGAATTATAAAAGGAGGGAAGGACAGGGGGAATTGCCGCTTGGTTCAAATTTTACTTGGATACTAGATTTCATTCCAGTGCTTCTATACGGAATTAGTGCTCTTAATATACGTTGTTAGAGTTCCCAATTACTCGGTCCCCTTCTTCCCCACACATTAGCGAGTGGAGAATGGGAGAACATAATGCTGACTGGGACATCACAGAATACGAAATGATGCTCACAGAAACTGAATCATCCAATATGATTATGTTCATTATTTTTTTTTCAGTTAAAACTATATTAATAGTCTTCATTTTCGGTTTCTGTTTGTTTTGTAATGTTTGAATGAAATATTTCTTTTAACACAGTCTTGTTTGATGTTGCAACTTCATTTTACGATCCAAGCTGACTATCTTATCTTCTACCATACAAGGGACGCAATGCATCGCAATAAAATGTTTCTAAGAGTGTTGACAATTTGAGCCTAACATTGAAGCATCTCTTGTCAGAATGCGATCTCCACATAGCAAACGACTTTTTCCCTCACTTTATTTCTGAAATATGAGAGAAATCCATCAATAGCCAACTGCCTGGAAGCCTCTGACCTAATTAGCGGTTCACCAGGGTTTCCTCAGCTGTTGATCTATTCGAGTGGTCAGTTTTCGCTCTGACTGGTCATTATGTACCACAGAAACTCTTCATCTATCTATCTATTCAACAAACATCTATAGGATTTAAATTGATAACTAGCAAGTTGTTCACTCGACCAATCTGGGATGGTCTGCGTTTGCATTTAAGACATTTCATTATCAGTTTCAGATGTGGAAACTTTGGTCAGCAAACCTACGACTCTTAGAATTAATATAGTTTCGGTTTATAAAAATAGCACCAGTAAGAAAATCTAGGGGGGGGGTCAATGAATTAAGTCGGCTATGATTACCATATACTTAGGTGGAGAAATAAATCTTTCCAAGAAATATATAAATAATTATTTTTAAAGAAATTAATTTATTATATAAACACATTATAATAAAAACATGATTTGGCTATATAACTGAAATAAATTTCAACTATTTTTTAAACTTATTTTCAACACCATTTTTTTAATTGTTATCTGAATACGAGATAACACGATTCAGGGAATTGCTGTAATAATGGTACGGCTTGATTATTCTTAATGGTGATGTGAAAAGTTATTATCTAGCACCTGAGTATATATCTAAATGTGCCTTTGTTTTTAATATACGTAGTTTTTTTTAGATAAAATAACTTCCTGGTTGGGTATCTCCTCTCTCGAACCAATTGATCGTCATCATATACAAAAATTAAATTAACACAGGACATTAAATCAACGTTGACTAGTTCGGTACGATAATAGCCTTAACATCCGTCCTTTTACACACTGATCATTCACTGATATTGTATCAGTGATCAGAAAATTCCTTGAAATATTGTTCTGTACTTTACTGATTGTAGAAAGAACAAATCAAATTTCTCGATTCCATAAGTATCAGAAATAAAATCGGTAGGTTCACACGTGATCTTTTTCGACCCCTTTTTTGTTGTTTTGTCACTAATCATGTTTTATGAATTATAAGTTGCATGGATGTGCAAGATATCAATACTTAGTTCATTCCCATTGCGGTAAACTGATCGGTCCGCAAATATTAATAGAAGAACAGTTTAAAAAAACAGTGTAAAAATAACGGGTAGGTGCGGTATCTGTTTTCTATAGAGAATTTCTTATCCGAGACCTATGGATGTTGACAGTTTTGTCACCGAGAGATGAGCTGCAACTCATCCCAGTGACAGAGTGGAATCAATTACCTTGGGAATCTCTTCCGAGGAAGTAAAAATGCTCCCCGAATTGCCCCTCTCACAGGAGCCGGGTGATCGATAACGACAGGCTAATGACTGATGTACACTTGTATAAGTAAGGGGGCTGCACGCTGCTGCTGTTGTCAGTCACGGTGATCCTTGAACTCCGCGTTGCTGTAATTTTTGACCTTCTCCGCAACTCCCTTCTTCAATCTCTCCCTCTAAATCCGGCAGTAAGAAAACGGCCACACCATAACTACACTGCTCAGATAATTATTAGAAATCTTTTCAGAAGAAATACTAATTAAGTCTCGGACCACATACTGTATATTGAAAGGATGACAACCATTCAGGATTTAGCGAGGAGATCTTAACGGACGAAGTCCTGCGAAGAGAGAGATAGTGAGAAGACATATTCGAATCGCACAATAGAACAAAACCGTGGAACGATACTGTCTTAGACGCTTCCTGACTCTAATGCCATTAATCAGTTTGACAATGGAGCTGATCATCCCCATTGTCTAAATGATGAATAGAAGTGGAGCACAATTAATTGCTCTTTCGATGTTTTAACTAACGCAGTCCTGAAGCCACAATAACTTTTATTCGCTGCTTAATAATTGAAGTAAAATATGTTTTCTTTCGCCTTCTCACTTGCTCATTCTTTCTTTTCTTTGATCTTCTCTTCCCTTTTTGTTTTCCATTATTTTTCTTTCTCTATCTTTTACTCTTCTGTCTTACATATTTTCTCCTTTTCCTTCCAAAAGGAAAAATCCTTTTACCTTTTTTTATTCGAGAACAGCCTGTTGGTGGTGGAAGAAATGGTATCTGTAGGGATCCATTAACTTCCGATTTATTAGAATTTTCTTCCGAGGTCTTTCTATTGTTATTCTGTTTTAATGTTCGTTGTATTTAGCTCATTGTTTAAACTTGCAACAATGCATTGGTAGACAGTACGACGCAACAATGTAACATCATAAAAGTTCTTTTTCCCCTTTTAATTGTTAGTCGACAGGTGATTCTTTTCTGGAACCTATCAAGAATTCCCCAAATAACGAAAGAAGTAAAAAAAAACTCAAATCAAATACTGACTCTAAAAAACAGCAACCACCGATACGGGGGTTGTAGGTGGGAATGTGCCCTTTGATATTCCACTATGGTAGCAGATAGCAAAGTAATTGTGACCGCTGCTACCTCCCGGAGTACTCCAGATAATGTGTTGCGTTCATTTCTTCTCTACCCACCCTCCCGAAACGTCCGTCGTGTTTCAGCACATCTCGTTGGCAGATAAAAAGAAACAAAAAGCGACAACGGTAAGGAAGGAGAACGACAGTATCTCGAGGGATTTGAGGACACAGAACATTATAAATCAGAACAGCTGTCGCAGTTTCAGAAGCTGGCAATCGCGAAGGGGAGGCAGAGACATTAAAAGACCTTTGGACACGGATATAAAATACTCCATTTTTTGTGGTAAATTGATCATCTGTGAGACACAAGAGGCGGTTCGGTATTAAAACAGCAGAGGGCGTTGTTTAAGTGTGGCACGCACACAGACTGAGAGAAATGTGTTTTCGGAACCGAATTCCACGGCTGTTCTTACGTCCGGCCTCTTTTAATACATTGCCCTTGGGAGATACCTTCTGGACCTGGAGATGGACGGGGAGCACGTGGACTTGACACTAGGAAAGTGAGCGAGGAAAATGAAATGATCTTTCTTCATTTGTGGCCTGTCGGCACGAAGCGACACGGTGGACAAGCCGACAAAACCGACGCCAGAAGGCACTACGTTACTTCTGTCTTCAATCAACCGGTGCGTTCACTGAAGGACAAGGGGATGGGATCTGCTGCACTTTTTTCTCTTTCCCCCTTTCTGATGCGCGCACACACACACACAAACTGCGAGATCTCTCGTTCTCCCAGTGTTTTGTATGTGAGTGCGTTTCCCCATCTAGCGTTGGTATTCTTCATCGGTTCCGTCAATATTACGACGACTCCCGAAAATTTCTTTTTTCATTTTTCTTTGGACTTTTCTGAATAGTTTGAAGCTTCAGTTTTCGAAGAGTTTTTCTTCCAAAATTTGACCTCCTAAAAAAGAAAAAAAAAAACACTAGAAAGCAAGAATGATGAAAACTCGAATCGATACCTATTCTTTATTTTATAAATACTTAAAAACCATAAAGGAAATAAATTCCAACTGACTAAAAATGTTCAAACAAATCCAAATATTGAATTGATGAAGCCGATGCTATAAGATACGGGTTTTAAATTTCGTTTTTCCTTCATTTTCCTGCTTTAAAAAATGCCGAAGATTAATCACATTTGCTCGAGAATTCATCATACGACTCCCCTATTTACTAATGGTGTTCTGTGCAACTTCATCAATGTTTCATTAACCATGGTAGATTAGCAACCCGTTTAAAGAAATTATCGGAAATCGGTGGGGAAACAGCCAAGATTGTCTTTTTCGAGGGGCTTCCATTAATTCCAGGAAATACTATAAGACAAGAAGATTTCCTACAATTAGACAGCTCAATAAAAATACGCAATTTCAGAATACTGGACGCAACTTAATCCTCCCTGTACAGATTCGCATTGTCAAGCAATCCAAATTCTGTTATCATTAAACACAATGTTGATACTGCCTTAGGCTTCAAAAGGAAGAAAATTTTGTGTAATTTCTTCTATTTTAGAGCGCTAATAATTCTTATCTTCAATCGCTATGAATACAAAATCAGTTTATATTTGTATTCATATTTTGTCACATTCCATTGAATTTAGTCTTAATCCACATGTAGGCATTTAAGATAAATGTTTTAAGTTTTTGCTTGTCTTCAGAGGGCCCGGATGTGTTCATTCGACGTGGTTATTTCCTCTCCATTATAACCATACAAGCACGTGACCACAGTTACTGTTTCTCGTCAACTGCAGACATGTGGTCTTGTAGCTCAAGTTAATTGAGTAAATGCTCCCATATGCTATATAAATGCCAGAAACAGAGGATCGGTGGCTCAGCTAGCAGTAGATTGATAGTAATACCCGCAAAAAAAGAGAGAGCCTAACTTAAAACATAACTAAATATTTATTTATTTTTACTTATTTAGTTTGAGTAGTAAAATTTAGAACAACATATTCCTGGATGAATTAAAACTGCAAAAATTTTAAAATTTGGACAGACGCAATAAATATGTCGAATTCCATGAAATACTGTGCCAACTTGATCCTCGAGTATTCCTACTAAGTCATTCGAGCTATTTAAGGAGGGACCCGTGGATTTCTGAGATTCTTGGATGATATAGACGCCTCCAATAAAGCATTTTAGTTTGTTTACTGCCCATCCTTCTGTTTCATAACACACGAGTCTACTATTACAAGGCATTACATTATTTTTGGGATATTTCTCTAACGGGTGGAGACTAAAAAGTGTGGGGGGGAGGGGGTTTGCGCCTGCCATAGAGAAGCAGTGGCGACTGTTTGAATAACACCCTATACATACAACGGATGTTGAAATTTCGAGTTGTGTTTTCTATCGGAGCTGTGCAAACATCTCAAGTGCACAAACACACACACACACAGCTGCATAAACAGAACGCAATACTACATCACCCCTATAAGCACGGGGTTTTTAATGGGATCTATTGAAGTTTGCTGTTGACACAGTTGTCTCTATAACCTCTCCTGTCGGTAAAAGGTTGAAAGAAATCTAACAATACATTCTTTTAGAACTTGTCATGCATCACGTGTACTTTTGGGTGACGTCATAGAAACCAATGCAAGTTTCACATGGCATTGTTTCTCATTGATCCACTTGATAACCTCTTCGGATTATTGAAAAGTCGTCGAATTTTGCTGAACCATTTGACTTTTTTTTTTTGATAATGCCACGTTTAGAAGGTAAGTTGGACTAATATTCGTGTAATATGGCAGATTTTCTAAGAATTTATTAGTCATTTGGATTAGAAGCTATGCAATTATACGATATGTAAGGATATTCTTTAGTGTACAAGATATGAGTTGGTTGTGCATAAAAGAGGTTAAGAAGTTTCAGTTCACATACTGCCACTGCTTCTGGTAGATTTCTTCGGGATATTTTTTTTTATTATTATTAAGTTTCTTTTGGGATGTCGAAAGTTGTTTCAGATGAATTAGGACCTATTATTATGAGTTCACAATCATCTTTCATTAATTACATTCAACTCATCAAATTTAGCAGACAGTATCGTGTTAAATATCTCTGTGGAACTGAAATGGGTAGGCCGATACTATTCAACTAAAGCCAGAGTTACAGCAGGGTCGAATTCGGTTTTGAACACTCCTTATAATAAGAACAGTCAGTGACTCGTTAGATGATTTGCCTTAAGAGTTACTGCTAATTTTTGTTTCCATTAAAATGATGAATTAGTTTAGGAAACACTGGGGGGGGGGAAGTCGCCAATATCCAGATGTCATTTTCTATTTATTCAACTAATGAAGACCAAGCAACGTACATGAATCGGTTTGCAGTTGTATCGAAAATAACCCCTTAACCAAAACTCAGCAAGAATACCCAAAGTCATCAGCGTCCTCTCTCTACAAAAAGATTTTTTAAAAAACTGATTTCAAACACTTTTTGAAAATCGTGAATTAAGATTGTATGATCTGGACATGCGATTACAAACATTACTATTGATTTACTGCTTTACCTTAAAAAAAAAAAAAAAAAAAGCAACAAAATTTAATCAATGGATAGAAATGAACAAATTCACTCATTAAAGAATTTTAAAACTCTTAAAAACTTTTAAAAATAAATAAACCACTATTGAAAAATACAAATCAACCAGGATAAAACAAATCTGTAAAAGTATGCAGAAACAACCAAAGCGACCAGTTTATTTACTATTGATAATCAGCAATTTGAAAATGCCACTTTTTCAAATATCTCAGAATATTGATTACACGAGATGATAGTACAGAAACACAGGTATGATATATTCCTCAAACAGATCTTATTATTCACTACAATAATTAGACTTATTTTATATGAAGCAGAAACCAGCAGCATAACAGACCGCGATGTAAAAGTCAATTTTTGAAAATAAAGTTCTTACGGCCTGCAAAAGATAATAGAACTGGAAAAAAAGACATAAAGAACTACACTAATTTTATATAAATTCTACTGCTGGCTGATGAAATAAGAGCCTTGTAGATAATAGAAAGAATGGATAACGAGAAAATCGTTAAATGAGCATTCACGATAAGACCTGCTGGAAGGAGACCACAGAAAGAGACTTAAGTTAGATGAGATAGAAGATGATAAAAATATTTAAAAAAATTGTTATTGTTAATAGAGCTTCCATAGCCATTCGGTATAAACGAAGCCCTTTGCCCGGAAAGACTTGGGTTCGATTCCCGAAAGAAAGAAGTTATTGTTAAGCTTCAGTACTTCCTTCAAAGTAGTGAATGTCAACTCTCGACGCAACCCGTTTTTGACTCTGATGCTTGACATATTCTCTTTCCTCTCTTAAAGTGTGTTTTAACTTTTCCAGTTGCCGATAGTCATCTGATATTAATTCAGATCAACCCATGACCTACTTCGGCCTAAAATTTATAACCACAGTAATCTTTTCAAAAGTGGTCGAGCTGTTTGTTTTCCAGGAGGGATAGTACTTGAAGTTGTTTTAAGCACCTCTTAGGATTCCTTTTATACTTAATAATCAATCTATTTTTGTTTGACTGGATCTTTTAGTTCCAAATTTCGGGATTATTATTGTTTTCATTGTGATTATTAGTGTTTTGGCTTAACGTGCAGATCTCGCAACTGCAAAACAGTTAAAATAAACTTTTACTCGAAATAGATTCTGAAACGGATTCATCAGCAGTTCAAAACAAGTATAAGTGTCTTCCAAAAAGCTGCTGATGAGTCTGGAGATAGCTGATTAGACCGGCGAAAGATCCACACGACTTTTTGCAAACACGGTCTGATAGAATGTACTGATGGTTGAGAAGCATTTGGCCATTTAATCTGATTTTTTTTTTTTTTTTTGTGGCACGCCGCCCCAAAATTCTATCTCTTAACTACATTTAGATGTATTTCTTAGCTTCGGTATAATTCTGTTTATAGATTTGCTTTTCTGATTTTACTCTTTAGATGCAATAATTGAGATGTAGCGATCTCTTCAATGAGAACTCTTCTAGTTACTCATGGCGCGCTCACCAGTTGAAAACAAAATTTGAATATTTGTGGTGTAATCATGTAAAGTCCATCCATGTGTAGCGTATAGTACATTAGTGGATAGGCGAGGTTAATTAGATAATTCAGAAGTCGCGCTCTAGAGATCAAGCATGACACGTTTGAAGCCACTTCAGGTCTCCAATCAGCAGGGAGGTGGGCTCAGATACCGAGGAGGAAATTCATTTAATAAGTAAACTAAAGTGTTAGTCGTTGGCGAATAACAGTACCTCATACCGGTAAACTTATGTAAATTCTTCAGTAAAGAGTGCAAAATGTCTTTCTTTCTTTTTATTTTTATGGCTATTTAGCCTAATTTTGTTTAGGAGTACCCGTTTTTTATAATGTCATTGGCTTTTTACTCAAATTTTACTTATGTTTTATATGAACAGATCTATGAAGAATATATAGGAAGGAAAAAAACGGACACTCCTTTGTGGGATGTTACTGGTTGTTTTCTTTTTCAGTGGCATCCCCGGCGTATGGCGATATACATTCATTGTTGAAGGGGGGGGGGGGAACAGTGGGGTTTGAGAGATGTGGGAGAATTATTGGTGAGGCAAGAGATATGCGAACTTTTTTTTGAAAAAAAAAAGTTTTACCACTAAAATACCGTTTCGAATTCTTTTACCTGAAGTGTCAAATGCGAGAATTCTAGCGTTGTAGACATTCCTATATTTGGCTTTCTTAATGACTTAATAATATTGAAGGTTCCGGTTGTTTTGGTGTGTGTTGGCTTTGATTAAAAAAAAAAGTTAGAAAGAAATTCAAAGATTTTGTTTTTCTTACTTTCTTTATTTTCGCACTCCAAGGATACTTGAGTTAAGAAAAACATCGCGACATCCCGTTTGTGAACCATTAGGTTCGATTTTTGTTCTTTTTTGGAAGGAAAAAAACTTTTTTTTTATTTATTTATTTATTTTTTTTAGTGCATATGGTTTTGCCATCGGTAGAAATTTCCTCATGATACGTTTACCTGTTATCGTTAATTTATTATTATTTTTTTTAGTTGCACAAGTCTTGATAATCCAAACATAATCCGAAATGTGCTTTAATCCTATTACTCATAGCACTAGTTCAACCAAAGTTAATCTCGCCCCTTTTAAATACTTCTAAGAACTGCTTGAAAGAGCATCCTAACGAAGTCGAGTTTAATCTTCGTACCACAAATTCTCATTCTGGCAGGTGTTCTCCCAAATATAGGAAGGAGTGTCTTTTCGTGTATAAATGCCAAATGTCATCCGCGTCCCCCCCCCCCCCTCCGTCAAAACTAATCTCTGTCCGGGCCATATTTGTTCCGGTTGGCAATCGTAATGGCAGGTTGTCTAATCAAAGAAGATTACTCTGGGACGCAGGTAATTTAGCAAAAGAGACCACGCCCAGGCTAAATATTGTGAGCCTGATTGACTCCTGTAGCGAAGGGAGATATATCATTGATGTCATCACTGACCTACAGGTGGGCCACCTCGTCAGCTCCGTCCGGGAAACAGGTTTTCATTAGCCGCGGATGTCGACGAAGAAAATTAAACCGCCTACTGAAGTTGACAGGGGACGCGTGAAGTTAGGCAGGAACACCCGCACAGTGGGCGGCAGGATGGGCGGGGTGGCTGTAACCTTGCGCCTCTCGAGGGAGCGTTAAGAAATATCTGAGGAAACTTAATTCCTCGCCTATCATTTCACGCTTTATGATTTTTAAGAGGGCGTTGCTGGTCTCCAGTTGAAGACGGGATCGTATTAACTACATGTCGCTGAGTGCAACTGCGTCCTTCGACACGGTTCGCTGTGCTTCTTGACCCTGCGCCGTATGTAGGCTTCCATCACCTCGTAACATGTGTGTGTGGTTAATTTCAGATTTTTTTTTTTTATCTCCTCTGTGGATCGTCCTTTCTCTAAATAAATGTGTTTAATGAAACCAAGAACAAAAAAAACACGAGTGACAACGAACTTCATACCCTTAAAAGCACGTTTATGTTCGGGTCTCAATCTGCTTTACTGCCAGCGCTGATATTACAAGGAAGCGATTTGCATCCCTCTTTTACCGCATGCATCTCATCATCCTTTCTTTACGTACGGGAATTATCGTTATGGCTTCATCATCATCATGCCTGTCAAGGATGTATGCCTCGAGTGGCCTGTTCCGGCCTTAGAAGTCATCGGAAGGACATGAAGAAGTATGGAAGGACAATAAGCCTTACCAGTCTTATTGTCCTTCCATACAATAAGACTGGTAAGGCTCACGTATCGTATACTTATAGTCTGGATTTTGTTTTTGAAGTAGGATAGGTTTAAATATAGAGAGTTTATATCGTTATGACTTACAAGAGAAAATAAAAAAGCAACCCCTAAACCGTAGAAGATCGTAGACGAGGATTGCCACGGTCTGTGGCATGCAATTAACATAGTTGTCTAGAGTTCCGTAATATAAACGACTTGTTGGGAGGACTTCCCCACGTACGATGTGTCTTCACCTACTCCGTATTCAGATTGAGTTACACAAGGGAAGAAATATCGTTTGAGACACTGCAGTTACCTCCCCATGACCACAGAGTTTAGGGGGCCTTCTTTATTGTGACTTTTCCCCAGTTAGCCATCCTTGAAGGCGCAGCTGTTGGAAGGAGAGTCTCACGTTACTTATCTTACGCCATTCTATTATTTCTCAACAAGATGCCTTTATTTTTCTCGGTTTTGATCCCGAGGAAACCCGATGCATTATCCATTAAGTGCAATTTCCATCAGGGAATGCAGGTGGTGCGTAATTTAAGCATTCGTGTTTTAGCCCTTAAACTTTCATTACTCGAATCCCACAACAATTTCCGTCCTTCGTGAATTTATTATGGACAGCACCTTGGAAAATTCGGAGCGTACGGTTTTGCCATAAGCCGATAACTGCGTTGCACGAAATACGCTCCACCTTCTACGGAGGGACGAGCAAATCTGTAGGTCTAAGCACAGACAAAAGGCGACCCCGCACTTATCTTATTCTCACTAATACCTTTCTGAACGATTTTGCAATTAAACAGCTTAAGGCCTCTCGTCTGAAATGCCTCAGAAACCGCACGACAGCGCCCCCTCATGGAAGTTATCGACTCATCCCCTCCCACGTTCTTTTGCTACCTTCTGCACTCAGATAGCAAAGGAAGTTAATATGGAATTAGATACCTTAATGAAGTCGGACTCATTTCTCAATCTGTCTTCGGTGTCGACTCATTTTATGCACTGATGGGACTTCGTACGTTGAACGAGAACAGGAAATTATCGTATTTTATGCTGGAGTGAATGTAAAACCTATAGCAGCAGTCAGGGACATTTAGCCGCCTTTCAAATAGAGACATTAGTGGAAGATAAAAATCATCGTCCTATCAGGCACTTCGCCCGTCATACCGACCGTTGACAACAGGACGCAAATGGATTATTTTCCACTAAAACTAGTAAATTGTTTGCGAACATCGGGAGGGAATGAAGGCTACAAAAACATCAAACACATTAGCGAAATGGGACAGTCGATTTGTTGTCTACATCGCTTCTGTTTATCAATATACTTTGCCTGTTTGTTTTCCTGCTTGTTTTGTGTACGCATTCATCTTTTTATTCACGTATAATTATATATTGTTTTCGTATTGGACATCCCAATGGATTATTATGTCTAATCAACTGTTGGAAGTATCCGAAAATTGCTGGATTCTTCGGTTTAAATCTATTTAAATCTCATATAGGTCTTCGAGCTTACAGACGTTTATTTTTAATATAAAACTGTCTTAGCTGATCTCATAAAAAAGTTGTATTTGTTCTCCCGCACAATAGATAAATCGACTGGGAAATGTACGCAATTATCAGATATTATTGTGACGTCATAGTCCAAGTTGCTTGGGTGATCCTAAACAATAGGAACAACAGTTCTACGATCTAATAATTATCAGAACTGGATAACAAAAGTTGTTTCTATTCCAGTAGACTCAGTTCTTTATCTATTGGAAAGTACATAAACACCTTTCTCACACACACACACACAGAGAGAGATAGAGAATGGCAATTCCGTGGCTACACAACAAAATAATGTAACTGTCTATATACACACACACAATGGAATCTCCAGCTTTTTAGAACTGCATTGAAGACATTCCTGTAGATTTTTGATTACTGTTCTTTAGTTTTTCTTTCATTCTTTCTTAAGCATTCAGAACACTAGTATGGAATTCAAAGGAAGCTCCTTACGTTATCTGAAACATTCTGTCAATTAATAAGTTACATTTAATAACGAAAATTCAGTAGAGCTGGAAAATATTGTGCAAACAATTGAATATTACAGTTTTTATTTAGTTATGGTTTGCATCATTAGCCTATTTAAAAATTCGTGATATCGAACCGGACACGAAGAGCAACCGTCACTTAAAAAAAAAAAAAAAAAAAAAGATCGCATTTTAGATATCGATGCAAGTAAAGATGCTTTAACACTGATTTCTGGATTCGATGTGCGAAAGTGGGGGATGTGGACTAAATAATTTGTTCATTGTTTGGCTTGATGTGAACCTTCTCCTCTAGAAATGGTCTTCAATTACATTGGAATTACCTTCCCAGGAATAGGTCACGTGCTATTTACGTATCCTCTTTTTTTAATATGTGTACTTTTTTTTTTTTTTTTTAGTTTTTTCCCTCTCTTCTTCACTTTCCTTTTGCCTTTCGTTCCATCCTTCTCTGTGTGCCTTTTCAATTTTTAGCTCGCGAGCTTCCTTTAGCATACATTTGGTACTCCCAGCTGATCAGAACGGTAAGGATGGCGCAACCACCTAAACACGTTTGTGATTATATATATTTTTTTCTTTCGTCAAGACGACTGGCGCATTGCGTTTTGCGAGGTTTCTCTCGGCATCAGTGACATTGACAAAACTGTTTCCGGTTGGAAATTGATTTCAAGTGGACTTTCAGCCTCCGGTGAACGCTACGGATTCAATCGGGCGATCGGATTATCGATTCCTTTTTCCCTTGCCCTCCATCCTGTCTTCTGCACTCCACTCGTTTGTCCGTGTGTGAGACGAGCCCGCGCGAGGCGGCGTTGGTTAAAACGCGCTATATTTCCTCGTGATTGTTATTCACGTGACATGCGTACTATCTGAGCGTGTCAGAAACGCGCACGTGCTTCCAATGCTATTAATCACCACCACGCTGTTGCCAACGTTTTTTTTTTATTTATTTTTTTTTTTGTGGGGAGGGGGAGACGAAAATGCAGTATCAGTATTACTTGCAATGTACCAAAGGATGTACGAAAGTGCGCTGAATTGGATGTATCCGTCACATCCCCTAACCTTAACGCATCGCTCTTAAAAGGTAGTAAAAGTAGGACAGATGCTACAAGAAATGTCTTTCTTCCGCGTGAAAATACCTATTTATTTATTAAATACTTAATTCCTGAGAAGAAAATGGATTCTTTCACTCTGTTTTCTGCAAGTCTGTGTTTAAGTAAAAAAAACACGATAAGGATTGCTGAAAGATGGAATAGTAAAAACAGGATCACTTTTTGAGGGCTGAGAATGATGCATATTTCTATCCCTAGAATACTCGAAAGGATGATTCGAGATCAACATTTTCCTGGATTAAATTAAACAGTAATATAATTTTTTTTTTTGTATTAGTCTTGATAATATTATTGATATTATCAATTGCCAAACAGACACCTGTATAGATTCAATATTAAAATAACGTGCTTGCTTTAGGCTATTTTTCTCAAAAATATTTATAACAATGTTTACAGATATTTCATTTATTTCGATGTTCAAAAATAATTACTGTGCCGTCGAGTTTGCATAATAATAACATTCATCTTCTACCATTTTACATCTAAATGAGATAACCAAAGATTATGGTATGATAATATCAACGGAAAAATCAAAAACTATGGCCTTTAAAGGACAAGATCCAGCATTAATAGATAACAAGATCTTAGAACAGGTGAATTCATTTAACTACCTAGGATGTATGATCACATATGAAAATGAAAAAGATATAAACGTACAAATTGCAAAATATTTAAAAATAAGGTGTAATTAACTCTATATTTAAACCAAACCTAGTTCAAAAACAAACCAGACTAAAAGTATACAATACATTAGCCCTACCAGTCTTAATGTATGGAAGCGAAATCTGGACAATAAAACAAAAAGACAAACAAAGATTAACAACAGCAGAAATGAAGTTGATGAGAAAAACTGCAAAGTATACCCTATTTGATCACAAAAGAAACGAAGATATTATGAAAGAATTATACCAAGAACCAGTAATAGAAAAAAAATTAAAAAATATAAACATCAATGGATGGAACACGTTCAAAGAATGAAAACAGAAAGATTACCAAAACAAGCCTTAAAGTACAAGCCATTAGGAAAAAGAAAACCAGGACGTCCTCTTAAAAGATTCAACGATGACTTCTAAGGCCGGAACAGGCCACGCTAGGCCTAAATCCTTGATAGGCATGATGATGATCCTCTACCACTTGAAGATTTCGACTGACCCCCCCCTCCCCCCAACGCAATACTCAGTAAGTCTCTTTCTGTTAAAGATATCGTTCAATAGTATATACTGAAGTTTCCATTGGCTCGCTGTTGAAAATAAACGGTTATCAGCTAACCTATTATTCCCAGCAATAAATTTTTTCACTCCTGAGAAGAAATGCAGGGGAAAAAAAAATCCATTTTGCGATTTTAACTTAACCAAATGACTTAATCCAATTAGTAAAATGATCGCAAAATTTTTTTTGTTTTGTTTTCCACATAACATTTGATTTATGAATTGCGTAGAAGAATAAATGGCAAACCACATTTGCTGAAAGATGAAATAACAAAAACAGGATCACCTTTTGACAAGGCTTAGAATAATGCATATTTCTATGCGTAGAATACTTGAATATAACTCGCACAAATTCACCACCAGAGGGAGTGTGAGTAGTCCATCAATTATCGTATAAAACGGTTTCATAATTAATTGCTGTAGCTAGCTCAAGGAAAGGCATTAGGACTCTTTTAATCATTTATCCATTCTTTCTACACAACAAACTCTCTCTCTCTCTCTCTCTCTCTCTCTCTCTGCACATCGTTTTGTGGCGCGGTTGTGAAATTTTATCCTCTTTGGTTCTTGCCGTGGATGTTTCATTGTTAGCGCACTCACCGCATTCAGTCTTCCACTCAGGCGTCATCGGCACTCGAGTAAGCACAAGGAGCAAAGAGATGCCAAAGAGACTGCTAGAAAATGTGACAGTTAATGGACACAGAACAGCCCACCCTGGTCGTCACTAGCGAAGAGATGCTATTAGTTCATTAACTGTGTCTCGTTTCCTAATAGCTCCGTAGGCATCCATTACTCCATTAATTTTGCTTCCCGCAATCCTATTTGGCATCCTCTAATGCAGGTGAGTATCATATTTTATTTATGGTTGGCGCTCCCAATCTCCAGACATGGCAAAGGCTATCAGTGGTTAAGGTAACAAAGCGTACTTGCTAAAAAGGGTCAAATCTGTCCTTAGCACTGGCAAACGATTTTTTTTCCTTTTTAAATTTAACCAGCAAGTTGTACTCGCTCTTTTTTTTTACTTCATCTCTTTTTTTCTTTTTTATATCCTATCCTGTTTCAAAGTTGTCTGACATCTTTTACAAGGTGCCTAATTGCTTTTCGGGCTTAAACTTGGACGTATAACCGAAACAAGAGTAATACGATGCTATAAAAGTAGAAGAAAAAAGAAACAACGGGGACGAGAGTATGTAAATATAATAGATTAGTCTTTCTAAAAATACGTTAACTTTCTCCCGCGCGAAATAATTACATCCAACATTAATGCTATTTGCTCTCAGCGCCACCAAGTGGTCCATATGGGAAGTTCAGAAATATTTTTATAATTTATTTCGGAAATATTTCTCTTCTGTTCTTCAATGCAGAAGAATTATCCAGAGAGGATAAAACATCCCAGAAATGGATTATTAATTCTTATAGAACGACTCGACCGTGGCATGACAGTGTTTTCCAGTGATGGACTGGTTTCGATTAAGGCGATCCCGTCACTTCGATTTGAAGCATTTTTTGCTTTGCACGTGCGCCATTTAAAGTAAATATTATGGATGCTAGAGCCCTCCCTACTGAGGTCGAAAGAAGCACACATTCAGACGTCCTTGGCTCATTTTGGTTATTATACAGTCAACCTTAGAGGATGGGGAGGCCTTGAAAGCGATGTCATTGACACGGAATGCTGAATCTTTACCTAAATATAAAAGTATTGTTAATAGCATTAATAAAAAAAAAAAAAAGACATTAACTTAGGTAACTAGTTCAGAAAATAAGTTCTAAATTTTAAATGTTTTACAGCTTTGGGGGGTCTTTTCCTCTTCGTGCCCTCTTTAAATTTCTTAGAAACATCCACCACCATCCGAGTGGATGTCTTAATAGAACATTGATCCTTTCTCTTGGACACTTGCCAGTCTTGGTCATTGTTGATATGATTTAATTTTTTTAATTCACTTATCTTTACCTATATTTACTTGCTCCAATTGTTACAAACAGTGATGTCACAAATGGCGATTTACGCTTTTGTATTCATATATAAACAGTTTAGCATTGTTGTGAAAGCTGCCTACACCATGTGACTCTTACACAACAATGCAGTGTTCCAAATTGCAAACAATACTCTATACGACAGTATTATTATCATAATCATTACATTTTTTGTGATATAATGAAATATGACCATGCATCAGACTTTCTTCTCTTAAAAAGTTGTTGTTTTATGCATTTACTTTTTTTTTCTTTTTTTCGAAAAGTTGCACAATATGTCACAATTGTGCGCAAGCGCATATTCTTTTATATGGTGCTACTTGGTGATTGAAATATCGTCTAAATATGCGTTTCCCATTGTAAAGCTCAAGGTCTGTTTAGAAGGTCTAGTTTTCTATCAGTTTCATTCGTTTATTTTTTTTTTTTAGTTCAATGCTTTCTGTTGATTGCTTGCGTAGGAAAATAAACAAATCGAATTTAAAACGCCTCGTGCACTTTCTTCTCCGATTTTTTTTATTTCTTTTTATGAAATAAAAATTTTTCTACACTATAATATATGAAAAGAGACCTAAACAAGGTTACTTTGCTGTTATAACTGTGAATAAGTTCTTTTGTTGGTAGCAGTGGGGAAAGAATTTCGCAGGTGCGGTGTCCCGTGGTGGTATATTAAAGTGACTCTGTGATAAGGGCTAACTCCAAATGGAGTAAACCAGCAATAGATCCGCATTGTCAAGCGTGCACGCGCAGAAGAAATGGACAAGATAAAAAAAAAAAAAAGTCAATATCTGTATACATATTGTAATACGTCCCCAAATATAAATATATTGAGCGAATAGACCGTGAATTTCAAATGCATCGATAGTAATCATATTTATGTGGTTTGAGGGTTGTTTTCCCTGCCCTCTGGTGGTATTCTTGGGACCTACTAGTACTTGTCTTGGTAATGAACCGTAAGATTTTCGAACGATATCAGAAATGATACCTTCGAGTCAGAATATAAGTCGATAAAATTTTATATCATATGCAGAATAAGTAATGGAGTTTACATTTTTATACAGTTTATTTCCCCTGCACTTGGACACAATGTTTGATTCTGAGTCCCAGCTGCTGTGGGCGAGTTTCCGCGTCCGTTATGATATTTGCACGCGTTCGGAGTCAAACAAAACAGATAAGGAAGCGTCCATTTTTAGCGCCAGAATAAAATTATGCCTATTTGTTCAGGGACGTTAGGATCAACAATGGCAAGGAGACAGCAAACGTCCAACAATGCAAACGGTCTGATATTGTTGCGTCAGTGTGAGCAGGAGAAGAATTTTTTTTTTTTTTTCTTTTTTTGTTCGCTGCATGTCGGCAAACACGGTATATGCAGAATGAATGGCAATTCCTGAAACTCCGCAGAATTTTAACCACCTGTCATCTATACAGGTACTGTTTGTCTTGCATGTGGTTCTTTCGGTAAACAAGCGAGATTTTTCTTCGAGTTAATGGCCCACTTTGACTGTAATGTATAGGTGCGTGTGCCTCCTATGGTTTAAATGCATGAATCTTCGTGTTTTCGTTTGGTGTACTCCATCATCCAGTTTCTTTTCACTCCACTTCCTCCCCTCGTTCTCTCCCTGCCCCTTTCGCACAAACTGCCATGCAAAATTCCCAATTGTTCACGGGAATTGTTCTATTTTTGCTTTGTTCTCTCTCTCTGGTTTATTGTCTCGTTTGGTCTGCTGAAGGTCGTCATCGTGCCGAAATATTTTCAAATGCCATTTTTACCATTCGCGTGATTTAACAGCACACCGGTTGGTGTTAATTGGCATCGAGATGCAACTAATTAAAAGGCGTACACTCCTGCTAACGATGACTTTATCAATCTCGTGTCTCCTTGGATGGCTTACGGGCTGGAGGACGAGTTCTGCTAGTGACATCTTCTGTCCTTTTATGTCATCTTCGTACATCGATCACCCACCCACCTACCCCTTTTCCGTAGGAGCTTCCTTTTGACTAACACATGACTTTGTGTTGTGGAATCTTGTTTATGATTTTTTTAATGTTTTTTCGTTTTTATAGTCTAAATCTTGTTTCATATTCTTAAGAATTTAATTAACCTCCTTATTATTATTTTGTATTATATATAAAGGGAGTCTTTTATTTGTATGGAATACAGTACGGTCGTGTGGGTCTCTCCCACACAAAGGCGAAACCCCTAAAAATTCATCATCCGTCCGAGAAGGGTCGAGTCCCCTGATTACGGATTTTAGGATATTTAATGCAGCGGGCTTTGTTCTGCTGCTTCCCCCTAAGGGTGAGTATTTTTTGTGTGTGTTCAAAGGGCCTATTTGTCTATTTAATAGGGCGAAAAACTCTCATTTCCAGGAGAAAAACTCTTTGTATGTGTTTTCAAGGGACCTATTTGTCTGTTTCATAGGGAGCCTCCCCCATTTCAGACCGTCTAATTCACTTTTATTTGAAAAGTCCTGTCCGAATCGGGATTCGAATTCGGGTGTTTTCTAACCAAAGGGTTCAGTCGAAATTGACTGAGCTACGGAGTGCCGCTAAAATTTACTGATGTAAATTTAAACAACAAATACTAGTATTGCACTTTTTTTTTACCACGACTTGAGAGCAGTAACTTTTGTATAATCGAAGTTGGGTAACTTTAGGGAAAAAAAAAAAAAAAAAACGTAGAGATTAGCAAGTATCCCAAGAAAAACTGTGCTCTGATTAGTTATTTTCTTTTTTTTTTTTTTTCCTCTCGAATTTCTTAGTACCACTTGGCACTAAAACTGAAATCAGTATTGATCGATATTTCTGATTTATTTTATGCAGTTTTTTTTTTTCTTTTCAAAACAGCATCATAGTTTTTGTGCAATACTTAAATTTTCATGTCATTTCTTTTTTATATTGTCTTTTTTGATATTTTCTAATCATGATTTATTTGGAAAATTTTATCACCCACCTTCGAGCGAAAAGTCTACTGTTTGGTTTTTATCTTCTGCCGAGCAATAATTGAAAAAGTGGGACAAAACATAGCCCTTTAAAAAAAAAAAAAACTGCTCCTAGCTACTCCTTGGGCCAACAGTTTTTAAAAGTTTCTTCGAAAGGGACACCAACTGTGTAGGAGGGTTCTTATTCTAAATTTGAAGTCGTTCCGAACAATAGAAAAATTCCCTATAGCGTTGGAAAGTATGAAAACAAAGAAATATGTCATAGTTTTCAACACACACACAAGATAAATATTTTTCCTGGAAAAATGTTTATCTTGTGTGTGTGATATTGAATATATTTTTGTTTAGTACTTTAAAACTTCGCTTTGAAACACAGCTACATTACTAGATTATTATTGAACTGATTAACACTAACGACACCATGCGGAATAGTTATGAATCCTCTGCATATTTTCGGCCTGCTTTTATCCCATCAAGGGCTGCTTGGTTCATAATTTCTGAAGAGGAAGAGCGTGCTCCATTAATTACTGTTATTAAAAACGAAATCTTCCAAGTAACGGCTGGTCAAAAGATGTTCCCTTCAAAGTTTTCCCTCTCCCTTCCATTTCCAACAAATTCCCACGTGAAAATCAAATCACCATATGGAGCTAACCTCCAACGTTCGGGGAGAGATGGATAAGGGGAGAAAGAGAGGGGGGATAGAAGTGATTTCGATGATCGTGATGGTATAGTGATTTAAGAGAGGAGGTCGACTACGGAAAGTTGTGAAGGGTTAGTTTAGCGTGACTTATTTTCCAGATTGTTATGAATGTGGACAAAAGGCTTCATAAATATTCCCCGAGGTAATGAACGAAGCACCGAAGTTACGAGGTAATTACACCCGACAGTCAGTAGATTATTCATATTTCATATGTGCAACGGACCTCCCTTCCTTCTTTTATATTTTGATGGCTTTGTTTCACGCCCGCTTAGGGCACATTCCTCCCCTCACTCTGGACATTACCTAACTAGGAATTCCTCTCTTTTGTTTCATCGTATGCCACCTGTAAACGATGAGAAAACTAATTTAATGCTTGATTGCCGCGGCCAGTCCAGCTGGCGCACGGCGGTCATCACACCAACTTATGACCACTCACGTTATGAATTCCGTAACTAATTAGCCAACAGATGGCCAACGAAGTGTCCTAGACAGGAGAGAGAGAGAGAGAGAGAAACAGACACGCACATGCCATGTCAGAAAGAGGCACGGGACGGGTCCTTTTAAAAAGAACATGGGGCGGAGAGCAGGTCAGCGTATTAGAATCCTAACTGCAATAACGGTAAACGAACAAAGGCCTTGCGTTTGAATGGGGGTTTAATAAAGGGGACAGCGCTAATTTTTCCTCTTGAGTGGAGTCTCGAGTTTCAGTGGAGTTTAATGAAGGGGCAGTAAGCGATTAATTTTTTTTTCCCTCTTCGGGAGTGGGGTCTCCACTGATTTAAACTGTCTTACGTAGTTATAAAAGGGACTAAATTAGTTTTATACCCATCTGCTGACTTCCAGCAACCAATTATTTACAGCTCCTCTTTTCATATCGTATATTTTAAGTCACTCAATATCAAGGAGACTCCTGCCGCAGGTTTGAATTTTCATATTCGTGTCATCTATTCAGAAAATAAATGTGCACACGAAATTGTGTATTTTCTGAGCTATGCGGGTTGTATTTAGTTACGTCGCCTTCGTATCATTTACCTTTTATAAAGAACCCGGGAGAGGAAAGATTGGCAAAACATGTGTTCTCTGCCAGGTTGGCAGGAAAAAGACCCAGAGGAAGACCAAGATATAGGTGGATTGATACGGTACAAAGTGCCTTAGAAGATAGAAATATAAGATTTGATAATGCTGGAGTCTTGTCGGGTAACAGATTGATTTGGAGGAAAATTGTAGATAGGAAGTTAGTAATGATGTAATTTTTCATGTAGTACTATCATATCCTGTACACCCCTTGTGGGTACATGGCAGGAATTTGAAGATGATGATGAAGAACCCGTGAGAGGAACTGCACTTTGTCGCCAGATGGTGAAGATTCTGCAATTGGTATTCGAGGAAAGTAAGTATACGAGGGAGACGTCCATAAGCAAATAATTCAGATTCAGTTGAGCTAAAATGATATACAAAGTAGAACGTAACGACTATGGATGAAAGGGTTGCTATACAGCAGGGTCCAGAAGAAAATGATGCTCATTTCGAAACATTCTACCAAAAAGGAGATTGACTGGAAATCCTGGAAATCAAGAACTTGATCAAGGAATTTTCACAGAAGTCTGAGGATTTGATAGACGTGTTATGAAGAAAAACTAAAGCTTGATCTCCCAAGTTGATCTAAAAGCGTGTGCAGTCTGCGCACATGCACTTAATTTCCATGGGCCAGTTACTAGCCCAAAGCATGAGTTGGTGATCAGTGGCAGTTGGACTTAAATAGCAAAAGCTAAACTCTGGAGGACTGGAAACGGATTCTTCGAATCGATGCATTTCATCGGATGATGGCGCAGACTGGACGTCAATGACCCAGTTGTAAAAAAACATTTTGATGATGTTGGAATGTTTTTTGTAGTATGCAATTAGTCCATCGAGAAATTGGCCCTGTAGGCCAACATAAAACAGATAAAGTTGCACTTGAAACTCGCGACAATCCAGTGTTTAAAGACAGAGTTTAATTTCTTATAAATGGTGCCAAAATAGTGGTAAGAACAATTCTGTCATTCGCCAATCATCACTGAACTTATTGTACCGTGATGATTTAACCAGTCTTACTGTCTGGATATTCAAATTGACGATGGCAGCAAATAAATATGAAAATCTCTCTCTCTCAGATTTTCTCAGTGTTACCCTCTATGCATCTGAAACTTAGACAATGAAGAAAGAAGAAATTAAGATTTTGGAAAGCTTTGAGATGTGGATTTGGAGAAGGATGGAAAAAATCAAATGTTCCCTAGGAAATCTCTGCAAACCATGCGTTCTTCTGAGATGGCCTTTACTACCTTTTGAAGTCTTAAATATAACGCCACAAGCAAAATCATATTCTACTTCAAGACGGAAAATAAGAAATAACCGTTCTTAGAAAGGTCTGTGAAAGAAGTCTGGAAGTGAATAAGAAATTAGTATCTGTTATATAGATTTTGAAAACGCTTTTGACTTTGTAAAATGGGATAAGATGGTGGAAGTAATGGAAGGGATTGATATAGATTGGAAAGACAGATGATTACTGGAATCCTGTATCAATTATGGAATGAAAATTAACATCAGAAAAACAAAGGTGGTGAAAATAGCAAGGAAAGAGGCAAATATGAATATCGGAATAGATGGGGAATAATTGAATCAAGTAAAGACATTTAAATATCTAGCAAGTGTTATTAGCAGTGATGGAAGATGTAAAAGTGATATAAAAGCAAGAATAGCAATGGGAAAAGATGCCTTTAATAGAAAATGGAATTTATTCAGAAGTAAAATGGATAGAAACCTAAAGAAAAAACTAATAAAATGTTATGTGTGGAGTGTTGCCCTCTATGCAGCTGAAACTTGGGCATTGAAGAAAGAAGAAATTAAGATTTTGGAAAGCTTTGAGATGTGGATTTGGAGAAGGATGGAAAAAAATCAAATGAACAGATAAAATAACTAATGTAAAGGTCTTAAAAAGAGTAGAAGAAGAAAGAAGTCTGTTAGGGAGGATAAAAAGAAGAAAGGGAAACTTGATCGGACATATTCTGAGAGGGAATGGAATCATTAGAGATGCCATCGAAGAAAAAATAGACGGAAAAAGACCCAGAGGAAGAGTAAGGAAAACAGTGCGAGATGAGATGCTGAATGGAGACACAACCTTGAAAGAGAAGGCTCAGAACAGAAGATAGTGGAAGGAAAGTTTTTGCTACTAAGAGAAGAACCTGCTCAATTGCAGAATACTCGAGGAGAAGAAGAAAGGTCTTCTTCTTATACCATGCAAACGAGAGAATATCATAAGTACGAATTATGAGTAAGTGATCAAGTCCCTGACTCTTGAATGTTATATCTTCTTTACTTTAAATTTATTGTCATTTGACTCTACTGCACATGCGTATTACGTCTAATGTAAATTTACAGTCTGCACTTTCCCGTATAATGTTTCTATTCTCCGGCGAACTTCCCATGCTCGTAACGTGTTTGTTGATAGGTGTGTTAGTTATTCAAGTTCTGTGTTGTTGTGTTTAACGCTTTGGATTTTTATTGAAAATGTCAGCGCGATTTGACTTGCAAGTCTTCAATATTCCATTGCAGTAAACACCATCATTCTCCTTAACAGTTGAATGTCATTTATATATTAGTCGTTCTAGTATTCAAATAGCTTTTGATCTCGCCATTTTGTCTTATCGTATTTACTAAAAAGTTAATTTGAATGACAAAGTGGAAAAGTCCTCTGTAATTCCGCTCAGAAGAGTAATTGGTTATGTTAGCTGTCAATTAGGAATGTAGTGTATTATTTTCGTATTTAGTTTGCTCTTGGAACCATCGTTACTGTCCAAATATTTTAGCAAAACCTTGTGACAATACTTCCCAAAATGCTTTACATTTTTTGTCGTATTAGTTTGTAATGATCTACCCCCCCCCCCCAAAAGTAGGAAATTTGAAATGGCGTACCATCCACATTTTTAGTAATTTTTGTTGTTATTATTATTACTGTAAGCCTAGGAATACCCTTTTCTGAAAATTTATGCCCCCTGATGAGGATTAAAAAAAAGAGATAAAAATATAAGTAAAACTGAAGACAAGAATTATATGTTTGAAGTGATGTGGAAAAATGGATGAGTATACATCTCCAGAATATCTTATTCTGGAGATGTGCAAGTATACATGTCCTTATACATACTCGTAACTGGAACAATACTTCTACTCAAACATGTAGCCATTTGATATTCTACCTTTGCTAAAATCGGCTTCCTTAAAAAAAGTAAAAAATAAATTATGCTTAAAATTGCCGTTTGGTTCACTTTTCAGTGAGCCTGCTTCTTTCTAAGAAGTTCTTCTTGCACACTATCCCCAATTATAATGATAAAAACCTCACTTTCCTATTCTCTCCCTCCCTCCCTTTCAAGTTCCCGTGTACAATATTAAATTATCGTTGATCGTTCTTTAGGCGCTTGCACGTGTCACTGGTTGATGTCCTCAGGGTCCATCCACTCGGTGGAACCATCTTGGGCTTCTGAAAATGTTCTTTCTTCATTTAATTCTAATGATTTCACTTTTTTTCCCCTCCTAAATTATTTTAAATCTTCAGTCATTGGGGTTTTGTCGGTGCTTTTCTTTCATTTAATACACTTTTATGTACTCGACTTTCACTCACTCACTGTATTTCTCTTTCGTTTTTGATTTCTTATTTCCATCCGAATATTGACATTAGTTGCAGATGAGGATGTACGTAAGCACAATCTTCTAAGACGTACATTCCCACCCGATAATACACCTTCTCTGCTTGGTGCATTATCATCATTCAATTCTCCATTATGCAGGGTGTTGCTCTCGCAGCTAAATTAATCTACCATTAAAAATGCAACAAATTTTGGTTTATTCGATACACATTCTGATCAGCTCCATTTTTTGTCCATTTAATTTAGTACAAAAGCATTTCTGACAATATTAGTTGCACCGCTTTAAAAGGATACGCCAGAGTTCTGCTATCCCTAAAGCCGTGAGTGGTTCTTATCCATTCAAGTTATTTATACCAACCTGCTTCGTTGAAGTATTTCAAATAGAATAGGAATAGATGCAAGTTTATTCATCAATCTGGCCATCTGTTTGTCATCATCTTGGCTGCCATTCGTGCTGGCAAAAGACCACAGGTCTTCTTTTGCTGTCAACATGAATGGCTCGTTAAGGCTATACAACGGGCTAAAGTTGTCGGGGTTAATGAAGTCCATACAGGGATTGATTTTCATTTTCTAGTTGATTCTAGGACTCATTATATGAAAAGAGAATACTTGCACATTATCACCCCCAATGAAAGAAATGAAAGCGTTCCCAAGAAAAGGCGACACTGTATTTTTGATTGAGAAAGGGGGAAATGACATTTTTTGCAGTAATGTCTTCATTTTCTATAATGTTAATCCGCGAGGATGAAGGACGAAAACATTCCATTCACCAGGGACACAGTCCATGTCGAAACAACATTATAATGGCTTCGCAACAACTAGATGTGACAAAGAGAGCAAGTTTATTGGTAGTTTTATTTGTTTGTTCCTCATCTTTCACAACAGCTGGATTGAGGAGGGGAGGAATTACACAAATGACACTCACCAACTTGAACTTTTCGCTACAAATGGAAGCCAATGATTATTAAATATCATACTTGTGAGAAAAGACTTCCACTGAATTTATGTTGACATCCATAACTGAAGCGCCATTGGGCAATACAGCTGCAAAAATCAAAAGCCACGTGCATGCAACTGAACACTATACAATACAATGTTTTCCTTCTCTCTCTCTCCTTTCATTTTATTATTTTCCGTGTAATTATAATATTCAACAGCAATGGATATTCGGTTTTATCCTCATCTTGATAAATATAAAAGTCATTTAAACCGATGGATGTTTATTTATTGAAGAGATATCTGATGCAGATGTTGAGTGAGAGAAAGAGAGAGGGGGTCATTGCTTTTTTTTTTTTTTTTTTTTTTTTTTTTTTTTTTTTTTTTTAATTTAGAAATCCACGGGCAGCTAGTTTGGAATATATAAACTGTAATATGGATCACTTCAAACGATTGCAATAATTTTTTTTTTTTTAAATTCGGTATTGCTTCATATCGAACCTTGTGTGAATACGCGTTCAAAACTTCACATAAAAAAAAAAAAAAAAAAAAAGAATGAAAGAGGCAGGACAAAATAAAATCACTCAAAATGCTCCCAGGTTGTTATGATCATGGAGTGATTCTTTTGCGCGGATTTTATTGATTTTTAGGGGAATTTCGTAATCAATTACATAATCCGTTCTAGAGACCAAACATGGAATTTTTTGAAGCCACTTCAGGCCTCCAATAAATGGGTCGGAGAAGTGTTATCCACTGGACCAAGCAGGATATGACGTCATTTGCTGTAAGCATCGCACGGCATACATTGCATAACCATTATATAAACGGAAGTGAACAAACAGAGCACCAGCTTTATGTTTATAATAATAATATTTTATTTGAGTGGAAGCCTCCATTGTCTCTCATTTCCTTTAACGAACAGATCATCTCGCGCGTAGTTCAAGCAAACAGTTCAGTGGTGCGAAGTGCTCTTTTGGGTGTATCAGCTAGCGAAGGTAAAGACAGAGATAAAAGACACACTAAGATGAATTTATCCCCCAGTCGTACCCCCTACCCCCCCGCGTCTTTGTTCTTGCTTTTAAAATCGCTTTTAATGATTCCTTTCTACCCCAATTGCTTAAGTGCGCTTGCGTCCCATCTAAGACAAATGTCCAGCCCAGTCTCGTTTTCGACAATTAATCCATTCTAATCTGGTTATTAGCGACTGGTCTGTGTGGCCAAGTTGACGTCCAGACAATGACATCCTTCTTAATGTGATTATTATTTCCTAATCACAGAAAATGTTTGCAAAAGTTTCAAAATGCTGCTTGTAATTATTATGGATGTTGGTAACTTATTTCTATTACGTATTCCCGACGGGATAAAAACACTCTTTCAAACTCGGCCGCTTTCGAGTTAATTTACAGCGGCAATTTATCATAATTTTATGCCGTGCAAGCTAAACAGATTTATTAAAGGAATAAGATTAAGTAATCCTGCTCAATACATTAGACGCTTCGGTTCTAAGGCTGCAAGGAAACTAGGCGAGCAGCCATCCTTCCAATATTCTAGAGTCAATTACTTTCGGGATTTAATTTTATCTCATAATCACACATGGCTCGGGTAATTCTGATCTTGCTGTAATGGCATCACCCGAACAGCCAGCCCGACTCCAGCACACAAGTAGGGCTATTAAAAGTGCTGAATTACGTGTACAAGGTATTAATACCCGCTAATGGACCTGCAGTTTTCACAATAAGGGGGATAGAAGCGAGTTTAAAATTCTTTAAGTGCCATGTAACTCTGCCCCCCCATCTTTCCTTCTTTCCCTTTAGTAATGGATGAATGAAGAGGCTTCAGGGGATTTTTGTATGACAGACGGCAGAGAAGAAATGATCGGGAGAAAAAAAAAAGAAAAAAGCATTCTGGTCAGTGAAGTAAATTGAGTTTTCTTATCGTAGACAGACTGGATATAACCATCTGCCAGCATTAAATTTGATTATAGGTAGTGCAGCGACTCTTAATCATCTTTTAGTTTAGTCATGACGTTGCCAGGATAATTTAGAGACGAGGCTCAAATTGGAGGCATACAAGACGTCTGATTTTTTTAAGTGGTGGGTGGGAAAAGGAGGTATTTGACAGCAACAGAATTTTATCGGAATATTTAAAAAAAAAAAAAAAAAATACAAAGCACCCACTGCTTTATAGTAAGATATTTTAAGTAACTAAAATCCATACGTCTCTTGAAGAGCATTTGGTTCAAATCCCGTCTACAGTAGTAATCTTCCTGTTGCAAAATAGATACAATTCGTTCTCTTCATGGCCTTTGTTATCATGACAACATCTCAACTGATTGTCATCTCTACTGATTTTGAAGAGTTTAATCTGAAACTCAGGCAAACATTATCTAAGCTGAGGCTCAGATAACCTGTTATATATTCTCAATTTAAGTGGATTATTTTCCTGTTTGCCTAGCGAATAAATTACGTTCGCTTGGATAATGTATGACGTATATCCAATAAGTTGTGTTTTTGCTTTCGTTATGAATAAATAAACTATGTATATCTTTTCTTCGTTAGGTAAAGAAGAAGGTAATCCACTTAAATTTGAAATGTATAACAGTTCATCTGAGCCTCAGCTCAGATAACCTTATCTGAGTTTCAGATTGTGAAGGTAAATGTCTAATGGAGTTTAAAGGCATGCCAAACAAAAACAAAAAGGTTTTACCCTAGGATACAGGAAACTGAAAGAAACCAGGATTTCAAACATGGCTTTTGCAGATGATGTAGTGATTCTAGCAAATACAGCTGAAGATTTGCAGTATAACATCAACATTTGGTATGAAGAAACAAAGAAAAGGAATGTGACCATAAATAAAACTAAAACAATGATCATGTCTAGAAACCAATCAAAACACATGATAAAAATAAAGAACCGTCAACTGGAACAAGTCCACTCCTTTCAATACTTGGGATCATATATACAAGAACATAGTAGACTAGACACATAAACTAACAACAGTGAGAACTCGGGGAACAAAGCTATTCTATGCAATGAAAGGCCCACTCCTAGATAAGAAAGAAGTCACCCAGAATACCAAAATAGCAGTGTACTGTTCAGTGTTTCTACCAACATTAACATACAGTTGCAAGTCTTGGTGTTTAACAACAGGAAATACAAATAAACTACAAACAATTGAAATGAAATATCTTAGGAAAGTGGCACAAAAAACAAGACTAGACCGAATAAGAAATCAAACTATAAGAGACAGCCTTCAAGTTGCACCTCTGAACCAATTCATAACACAAGCCCAAATGAGGTGGTTTGGACACCTTAATCGAATGGAAGAATAGCAAAAACTGTATACGAAAGCCAGAAATTAGGAAAAAGAAACATAGGCAGACCCAGGAAAGGTTGGCAAAAGGAAATTGAAGAAAAATTGGAAAAGAAGCGAAAGAACAAGCCTTGGACAGGACGGCATGGAAATCTCTTTGGCAAAATCTTGACGCTTAAAAGCACAAGAGATCATAGACCAAGAAGAAGGTAAATTGTCAGAATCGGTGAAGCTATCAAATTTAAGGAGCAAATTTAGATGCTGCTTCCCTGTTAAAACAGGAAAAGACAAATTTGTGATGTTTCATTGTTTGGAATTACTTTTAAACACCCAAGATCATAAAGGGTGTATGAAATGCGATGTGTGCTTCGGCCAGTTTGTGTCATTTCAGGGGAGGGAGGGATCTGTCACCTTCAACTAAAAGCAGTTATAAAACTGTTTCCTTGTATTCCAGAATAGATTTGAACCCAAGACACGTTCCAAGAAGATACCCAGAACTAATTCTCGCCTATTACTTTATTCTTCCTTTTTTTTTTTTAATAATTCTCCAATCATTCGCAAGTTCCAAAGCATCATCATTATAACACTTATCTGTGTAAGATACTTCAAACAGCCTTTACTTCCTTCAATATTTCCTAAATTATTCTCAACTAAACAAACATTTGACGCGTTTAAGCTGTTTATTAATTGTATTATCATCCACGTTTTGTCCTTAACGTTGATAGTTTAGAAATCCCAACAGCTTTCATTAGCCAAGTTTCCTTTCCGCTTGAAGAGTCGGAGTTCAATTGTTGGCAGCGAAACGGGGTCCGCAGAGAGCTCATCAATAGGAGTGACAAAAAGATATATTTTTTTGTTGTTGTTTTCCCCTTTGTTTATTTCTTTCTAGGGGGAGGGAGGTAATTTCAGCACGATGTATTGATGTGAAAACAAACCCCTGGATCTCCCGTGATTATTACGTTTCCAAATACTTGAGTGTGTTCACGAGACTCTTTCTTTGATTCCTTAAGGAAGATAAATTTTTTAACACCTAAGTATTTGTTTTCCTCATTTTGCGCATCTGTTATTTGCACCTAGGAGAGTTTAAGACGCCATATCTAGAGATAGAGGGAATGCACGAATTAAAAAAAAAAATAATAAAATCCCCCGGGTAATAGGCTGTCCATGTTAAAATTTAAAACTCAATTTAGTCCGAGATACACACACTATTAGCACGTTCTGTTGTGATCTCTTACTTTTCTCCAAACATGCTGCCTAGATCAGCAATTTTCTGGAGTCTCTTTTCTCTCGAGGTTGTGATTTGTAATAAGTTGCGGGAATTTTTAAACTATAGCCTAAAGAGATGTGATCTCTAAGGCCAATGTTACCATGCAACATAAAGCAATTAGCGCCATTGTTTACGAGAATACATCTATCATGCTAATGTTGGAACAGCTATCATTGTTGTCAAGAGAACAGTATATTATTATTCCATTGTTGCGATCGGTGACGTCATGCTGAGAATATCAGTAACCAGGTGCCATGGGAATGTTTAAACTCGAATATTCAGTCTTTTATGATAATTTACAGCAGCAGACCTGATTTTCAGCTTTTGTTAACACAAAATGATAGCAAGATTCATGAATAGAATTGAGATAAATTCATCATTTGTTTAATATGGTACGGCATTTCATGAAATATTTTGTATAGTATGTTGCCAAATGAGAGTAACAATTGGAATATTCACTTGATGAGATAATGCTAACATTCACTACTGTTAACGATGTCTACAATTATTTCTCTTGGATGAAAGCCTGAAATGGTGGAAATATTAATTGGCTGCTTTAGCATTATGCCAGGAGGCAAATCTATCTTTTTGTGAAGACAGAACCCGAGTTCGAGGAGGGAAAAATCGTGCCACCTTTCTGCTATTTAATTTTGGAAAGCCTTTATATACAGTACTCTTTGACCCAGGCGGAATTTAAACCCTATGCCTGTCGCCCAAAGGGTAGAGGTTTTTATTTTATATTTTAAGATCTTCAATTATAGACGTAGCGTCTAGCATTCATTTTTATCTGGGACTCTAATAGCATTGTAGAAAGGTCGCTGATGAGTGGGGGGGGGGTGAAGGCTTTCAAAATTTAGTCATAAGATCGAGTCACGTGCTACTGGTTGATATCAGCTTCCTTTTAGTGATAACCAACAAAACAGACGACATTGGGAATTCAGATAATAATGAAATACACAATGATTTCTGATACTGTGTACTCTATTTGTGCACTATAATTGCAATACTGTATCCATAATGGTGGCTGGCTCGGCCTATCCACAGAGAAACCACTGTATAATTATAAAGCCAAAGTTATATAATCAGCCCTTATATGTATGCTGGTTATTCCAGACATAATGATACCGCTACAAGAAAGGGGAAGGCACAAATGAATGTATAATTAGCTTACATAGATAGAAGCGTTTTATGCTTTGTGTTTTGAACCTTTTATGGTCAATGCTTAATCAGTGCAGAAGGCATGTTATTAATCCACTTCTTTATGTGTAATACTTAAATTGATGCTGTACGCCATGCAGATGATGGACGGTCGAGATAGCATTGGTTACTATTAGCATCAGCTGGTATTATTCTCTTATGCTGCGATGCATTGTTAGACAAATATTGTTGCTATGTTGTCAAGGCAATGCCAGCTGTTTGAAGCAGTTATAATAATATCGATTCAAGCATTTCTAACATAGCAAATCTTCAATCACCACTGCTTCTAAAATAAGCTTCGGTTAAAAACGAAATATGCTCCTTATATTTTCACAGAAAAATAGCTTTTTATCTGTTCATTTTTAAATGGAAAAAATACACGGAAGTGTTCCACTGCTAATTAATGGTTTTCCATTTCTTACAGAAACTATGATGGACTTGAAGACAGAAGGGACCCAGAGGAAAAGGGGTCCTTCGTCCTCCGTTACTGCGTCTGTAGGACCAGTGTCACGTGAAAATCTAGAATGTGCTGCTTGCCAGAAACCTATCAGAGAAAGGTATTTATTGAAGGCTTTAGACCAGTTCTGGCATGAAGACTGCCTCAAATGTGCCTGTTGCGACTGCCGATTAGGAGAAGTTGGCTCAACTCTGTTTACAAAGGCTAATTTGATCCTCTGTAAAAGGGATTATCTCAGGTGAGTCATTCCGATAACTAATTAAATGCTTTTATTCAAAAACATGCATCAAACATCTACCAACAGATTATTATTGTTCACATTAGTCGTTCTCTGAGTGTCCTAAAAAAAATTCTGGCCTCTGATCTGAGCACCCTAAAAAAATTCTGGACTCTGTGCTCTGAGTGCCTTAAAAAATTCTGGACTCTGTGCTCTGAGTGCCTTAAAAAATTCTGTGCTCTGTGCTCTGAGTGCCTTAAAAAATTCTGTGCTCTGAGTGCCTTAAAAAATTCTGTGTTCTGAGTGCCTTAAAAAAATTCTGGACTCTGTGCTCTGAGTGCCTTAAAAAAATTCTGGACTCTGTGCTCTGAGTGCCTTAAAAAATTCTGGACTCTGTGCTCTGAGTGCCTTAAAAATTCTGGACCCTGCTTTGAGTGCCCTAAATTTCTGGACCATGCTAACGAGGGTAACTAGATTAGTGACCTCTACTCATTGCTTGACTCCATTTTCTTTCAACAGTTCAGTTTCTGGTGCATTTATTTTCTGCAGATATTTCCACGATCACTATTTATCTGAAATTATAGTAATAACCTTCCCATCACCCACATACCAATATCCTCCGAAGCTGTTAGAACACGTCTGTTCGTCACCATCTGCGAACTTGTCAAACAAAGAAAAGAGCTTCGATTAAATAAGAATAAAATGCAACTGCTATGTGCGATCATTCTCTCTCTCTCTCTCTCTCTCTCTCTCATTCTTACGATGCTCCATGCTCTGTGTAATGATGCAAAAATTGCTGGCAGTGAGTCATATTGACGCACGGATTACAGCGAAATCCCCAACCATAAACGTGTTCCAAGCTTCATCCATTTTCGGCTGCTTATTTTTAGGTTTTTCGGACTGCTTGTCTTCCAGTGCGCGTTTCCTCGTTGTCACGTGCTGTTCTCTCATTAAACGTCCACCCTCCTACCACGCACACACACACACACATACACACAGCAGGCCTGCTCTTTAATGAGGTCCGTCTCCTAAAATCGTTTGCCGTCAAAGATACGTCTCCCGATAATGAGGACCAGATAGTCCCGGGTCAGCTAATGCTTGCAAAATAGATGGCGCTAGTTCGCTCTCGGCTGTTAATTACAAGTAATGCGCTAGTCCTGGGTTAGCAATGTGAGCCACAATGCGTGCACTTAATTGGATAGCGATACTGCGTGCAGATAATCTTTCCCTCTTCAATATTTCTTGTCATATTTTCTTGATAATGTTTTGCTTTCTGTAGAGGGCGCTTTTTTCTTTTTTTTTTTTTTTCCAAAAAGATCAGCATTTCTTGATTTTTATTTTGTTTATGTTAAGTAATTAAATACAACCCTTTTTTACGAGAATTCGTTAGCACCTTTGAGGGGTCCTAATAAACCGGCTGCACATGAACTTTTTACGAACCTCATCGACACGTGACTTGGTTTGTTATCTCCACTGTTGTACCACAAATCAGCGTCCTTTAACAACAAACAGGATGAATTAATTCAAAAATTAAGTCGCCGAATGTCGTCATTATTTTTAATTGCAATACACCGTTTATTTGCGTTTTATTTTTTACGTTGTTTTGGGTCATCTTAATTGCTGTTAGATTTATGCATCGTTAGAAAAACTGACAAGACATTCCTTTTTTATTCGATCCGAAATTAAGCCTAAATATTACATCTTTAGATCGGAAAGCTATGAAATAACTCTTCAATAATGCCAGTGCATGGATTTTAATAACTAAAAAGTTGTATTTAACACTTAATTTTTGAATTTTGACGTTAATATAACATCCAAATTAAAAAAAAAAAAAAACTTAAATTAAGATCCAAAGGCATTCTTGTCAGAATAAAGCATTTGGCTCTTTAAGTGATTGTTATATGCACCTATCGAGAGTATAAAAAATAAAACCATCTGACATGAGATGATTGCTCCAGTTAGACATTTCTTGCTCTCTTAACGTTCTGCCTGATTTCTGATGAGCACCAATTTTGTCGAAACGGCTCTCAGGCCAGTGAAACCTAAACACACTCATAAAAAGGAATATATGGATTGAGTTCGTGTCTTTTAAGTAGTGCAAACCAAGACAACCTCCTATGCCACAGTTTATACTTATATAAACTCTCAAGAAAATTTACGCTGGCTGGAAAATCTGAATGGATATTCTTTCTATACTTTAACAACTTATACGACGCTAATGGTCAATAATAATTAAAGTTTAGAGATAGCGAATTTTTAGTTAAAATAAAGGCTACATCTCTCTCTCTCTCGGCATTTCAACTCACCTATGTTTTCTTTATATGTTATGTTTGTATTGTTCATTCAAAAGAGAGCTCTGAGATTATTAAAATAAATAAATAAATGCCATACTTTTTTTTATAAGCAAGGATTAAAAAAGAAATCTTGGGAACGAAAGGGTTTCGTTCGTTTGTTTTGATGTTTGTTGACATCGGAATTCCACGCTACCTTGTTTCTTGAAGGAAATTCCGTTTATTTTTGCATATGTTTTATGGAAAGGGCTTAAAAATGCCACAAACTGCGAAAAGCAATCACTCTTTTCATAAAAGAAACATGAATTTCATAATAATAATAATGTTTTTTTTTTTTCACATGCAAAAGAAATGAAATTGCTTTCAAAAATGGCCAATTATGGTGAATCAGACTTTCATCAAGAAAGAGCCCTTTCTTCATAGCCCAGATTTTTCTCAATCCCCGGAAAAGATTCATAAAAGGCTTTGTATTAAAGCATATTACATACAAGCAGAGTATACTTTAAAAGGAAACGGTTTTTAATTTAAAAAAAGTTGAAATGTTTTTTATAATTCGGTATCATAATATAAGTCGGCTTTCAATCAACTATATTCATTAATTTTTGTAACTGTTTACCTGAACAATTTTTAATAATTCAAATGTAAACAAAAATTAAAATTTTTGCTTTATTGTGTATACTAGTAAAAATAAATTAAAAAAAAAAAAAAACGTTTCATGATGCCTAAACCTGCAAGTGTCCTTGAGAAATAAACTAAGGCTAAAACAACTAAATTAAGTACTTGCAGATTATTTTTATTTTTCTAATTTAGGCTAATAAAATTGTTCATTCTATTCTGATTATCTTTTCTTTGGCTGATCAAACAAGTCAACCGAAGTTCATAGCCTACATTAACAACTACTTTACAGTAACGAACATTCTTCATAAGGAGCTGATTCAGATCAATTGACTGTATTTAAATGTGTTTAACCTTTCTCTGTTGAAGGCTTCCGATGTCAACATTCCTCAATCATTTCCACTAACTCACCCTTCCATCTTCTCTCTGGTTTTCCCGGTATTTGTCTTCCTTCGCATGGATGCCATTGGGTGATTATCATTGTCCATCTATTGCTGTTCATCTGTGCAATATGTCCTGTCCATCGCCATTTTAATTCTAAAATATCTTCCCATATGTCCAACACTTTTGTTTCTGTTGTTATGCGTATTTTATTAAAATAAATAAAATTTAAATTATATATATATATATATTATTTAACATTGTAATATTTAAAAGGAGGATAAATCGCATTTATAACAACAATTTACGATATTTCTTAAACCTGATAACACACACACACACACACACACACACACACACACACGGAAGGGGGGGGGAACGAATATAAATTACGGTGGTTCTGTTCTGTTTTAAGTGTTAAATGCCAAACTGTCATTTTAATTATTAGATAATCATTACCATTCGCGGAATTCTAGCTGTCCCTAAACAAATTGCAGATGAACATAATGATGATAACGACGCAAATTTATTTTCATCTAAAAATAATTGCGCATTGATTGGGTGAAACTCATGATGTAAATGAAGGGAATGGATGAGACGTAAATAGCTTCAGATACTTTGAATATTGGTTTTGGTTAATGATGGTTTCGTATTTGAATTTAGCCACGTATACACGTGGGACATAATAATGTTTGCCAGCTCATTATACAAGATCTGATTAATCCACACACCGTATAGTCCATTTCATTTGTCTTTCGTCCGAGATGGGTTACGTCTCCTAATTAAGGGTTTGAGGCAGCTGCCTCCTTCGAACTCCTATGTTGCATCGCCAAAAGAGCGAGTAGTCTGTACGTGTGTGTGTGTGTTCACGAAGTCGATCTGTTTTCAGGAACGAAAATCCAAGTTTCCGGAAGGGAAACCCCTCAACCACTGTATGAAACTAACTATCTCACCTTTAATTGAAAAGCTCTGATAATTCTTCGCGTCAGACGGGATTCGAACCCATATCTCTTCAACCCAAGGGCTCCGTAGAAACCAACTGAACTACAAAGGCTTCGTATGTTACTTATTTATGATCTACATCAGGAGTGTTCCGTGATGGTAATCTCACACGTAGAAACTGTCTTTGGGTCAACGTTTCTTTTTATATATTACGAAGACATTCTTATTCTTGACCTGAAAAAACTAGAATCCGCCTTCAAAACATTCCTAACTTAGTCTACACTATTTCAACGTCATATTTTTATGTAGAGGGAGGGTGAAACGGAATTTTTCGGTTTGTAGGCCAACCGCATTTTTTCCCCGAGTTTGTTCTATTTAACGGTCCCGAGCATTTATAAACATTTCACTCCAACCCTCGTGTCACCGTCATTCAGAGGAGTGAGTCGGCTCATAAATATCACTGCTTTATGCTTGCAGTGTCTTATTCCCGTACGTCATCATCCGAAGTACAGTGCACAAGTCGCCAGTGAAGCTCAAGTATTTATGGCAATGGCGATGTCGAAAAGGTCATTAGTTGCGTTCATATATCTTGGAGTATTTTCTTTCTCGTCATCCCCCCCTTCTTAAAGCTGTCACTTTTAAGAATTCCTTCTAATTAGATTATATATTAAGGATTTCGCAATTCCCAAAAACGTATATTATACAGATGGACGCCCATTGGTGGAGAATTAATCGAAAGAGGTCGCTGATTCGATTATAAGAGGTTTAATGCAATTAGGATTATTCCACTGTGAAAACTTCGGGTTTGTCGTTGAGGGAGAGAAAGAGAGAGATTGGAACGATTAATGCTGATGTCTTCATCAATCATACACAGAAGAAATATGGCCTAATGTGAATATGTTGATTCCCAAGAAGAATCGCACTTCTAGGGAAGAAAAAACCAACAAGCTTTATCACTCCTTCAGATCATAGCAGCTCCGAAAAGCCATGGTTTTATATTTCATTGAAAAACTACACCGTTCTTCGAACATAGCATACTTATGGTCTGCCAATTGTTGAGTTCATGACTACTGACGATTTATAGACCCATAGGGTGACGAGAAAATGCAAATAAAAACTACCGCCACTGTCAATCCTAATCCCAAGCGGTATTTTGCAAATCTAAAATAGTACGAATTCTACTATCGTGTTCGTTTTATTCATTTTGTTTTATTTATTTATTTATTTTTTTAATCAACGCTCCCAAATTATTAAATCCATAATTCTCGGACAAACAGCAGCCTCCAGTCCTTTCGTTTGGAAAGACTTGGCTTCAAATCCCATGTAAGACGCGAGAACCTCCATCAGACTGGTTAACTCGCCTTCATTAAAACCAGTCTCATCTGGAGGTGTTCCTTCCAGAAACAAACCAGCTAGAAGTTGCATATATGCAGTTTAGAGACATGGAAAACAATGTATAAGATGGGATTAACCACCTCATCATACCAGTTGGCAGGTTTCTAAAAGCCACTTTGGCCCATGGCCGGTAATCCTCACAGGAAAGAAAAGATGAGCTGAGAATCCATGCACATCGCTGCATTTACTTGATGCTTACAACCTTTGGTGGGATTGTGATAGAAAAATGTAAACTCTGAATTACCATAGATTGTTATGAGTAAAATATACCATCCATTATTCTTTGTTATGATTATATATTACATTTGTAAACCGTATAACGTATGCTTGTTGTTACATCTGCGAGTAACTAAAGAATTTGTACAGGGTAATTCATACAGAACCGATTGCTTCTACATCGCAGTCGAATAAATGCACGTGATCAGAGTTTTAGATCATCTTACGTTGAATAGCTTAGCAATTCGCAAATGGATCGAGACGAATCCGTGCTGCCATTTCTGACCTGTATATGGCTATCAGTGTTCTGCCTGTATACTTCTTGGTAATTTCCATGAACGCAGAAGAAACACTGGTAGAGGTTCAACCCTAGAAAACCGACTTAAAAAAAAAACTTTTTTTGACCCGTTTTGCAGGCCGTTTCCGAGTTAGTACATTCCCCTCCTCTCCCAAGCACAGGCGAGTAGGCTTTTTCTTCCTGAAATTCACCATTTTATCCCCTATAAAAATAAATAAATAAAAGACGATAGTAGAATTCGCACTATTTTAGATCGTAAAAATACCGTTTGGGGGTTAGGAACTCTAGATCGCGGTAGTTTTTATTTGCATTTTCTCGTCACCCTATGGGTCTATAAATCGTCAGTAGTCATGAACTCAACAATTAGTGATGACCTTGGGTTAATGGTTGATTTTGTAACGATGAGCCTGTTACGGGAGCTCATCATTCCATCTTCTGACATCATGGGAAATGTTTCCAGCTGTCGAAATGTTAATTAGAGATTTTAATTAAAATATCTATTACATTATAGTTTCAGAAAAAAATAAAAGAGAAAAAAAAATTATGACGTCATATTCTTCGTCATAATGAATTACATTATTAAATCATGACGAAGAATATGACGTCACAGCTGCATCCATTTATGGAAATTTCACACAATGCATTACATAAAAAGTGGTCTTTGGCCCTAACTTTTTTTGGGACATCGGTCAGCCGACTTTACTTTGGTCATTTGTCGGCAGATTAGTACGATCTCTAGCCGACATGAGAATATGGTGAAAACTGCCGCCATTTTCTGTTTCTAATGCTAACTAGTATAGTTAAGTGCTTTCTATAGTTAGTTTTTAGGAGTTGCAAAGTTAAAAATCCCCGTTTCTTCTGTAATAATAATAATAAATGCTCAAGAAAAATGTTGAAGAATTATATACTGGCATAAATTCAATTACTTACCATATCATGAATATTTAAATTTCTTTGTTCTGACTCTCTCTCTCTCGGCATTAATTGTATTCTTCTAAACAAAGAAAGAAAACTGATTTCACTGATGTGAGTCTTAAACAACTGCTAAATAAAAATCACTCTTGTTATTTCTTTCTTTCGGAAGGGTTGTTTTACTTCTTGCGAGTTGAATCATGTTTTGAAATTAATTTCTACCGCATTTATTTGGAGCTCTTGAAACTCACAGCTTGATCTGATATTGCAGACTCTTCGGGACAACAGGTCTTTGTTCGGCGTGCAACAAAACCATCCCAGCGTTCGAGATGGTGATGAAAGCTCGAGGGAATGTTTACCATCTAGAGTGTTTCGCCTGTCAGCAGTGCAATCACAGGTAAGTGTATGACCGAGTTTACGGTGATCTAAATACGATAATCCAAACATTGTTGCAAATGAAAAAAAAAATAAAAATAAAAAAAAAAATCTCGCGCATTTAAGTTTGCGAAGTTATCACGCTTGAGTGATTGCACATTAACGTTTTAAAAAACCGAATCATTTTCTTTTGTTTCATTCTCATTAATATTGATGGAATTTAAATTTATCCAACAGAAGCCACAATAGAAATCACCTTGCTTTGTTTATAACTGTGTGGACTCGCTCTGTTATAAGTAATTGGCAAGTTTTTTTTAATAACGATTCGTCAGATCTTAAGATTGTTAATGTGTGCCAAAAATAAATCGGTTTAATGCATAAATACTGAAGCTTCACTCAGTTATTCAAGGATCAAATACTTCTTAACATGTTGAGCAATCTTTGACATTTAATCTTCCACTGAATAAGAATTTGCCTATGTTCTCATACCGTTGTTGTTATTAACTCTGATCATATTCATGGGGGTATTAGTCCTATTTGATAACAAAGATGTCTAAATAGTATTTTAACATTAAGAACCTTCTCTCGAAATCTATCCATATATTTAAGCACGCACACGGCGTTTGCTTTTAAACAAATGAAAAAAAAACGACAATGTATTATGACGTAAGAATCAAATCATAATAATGGTACTGGAAACACGTGCGCATTCAGAAATGTACCGTTTTCTCTTTTTCACAGTAAAACACGTTAACCATTGTTAAGCTCGTTGCATTCATTTGCGTGAATCAAGTTTAGTTCAGTTTGAAGTGTAAACTATTTCATGCACCAAGTAAAACTCTTTCCATTTTTTTCTCCTGTTTCTTGATAACCAAATAATGAGGCAAAACGAATGAATAAAACTCTGATTTCCAGTCATTGGCAGGAGATGGAAGTAACATTATCTCTTCAATAACATTTAAATATAGTTATTCCCTTCAAGGACTCAGAAGCTCGTCTTTATTAGTCCGTTGTAACGATAGACAAGAGTCCATTGCGTGTTGATGGATGAACGCAAACATTTGTATGAACATCAATTATATATTAATTAACTGCTGAATATCGTTCATCAAACAGATGAGTCTGTCTGTGACGTATGCAGAACACTGCCAGTTAAAGGCGAAACACTTCATCTGTGTATGATTCTACTTCATTCGCAGAGAAACAGACAGATAGTTTATGATGCACTTTGAAGGGCGCAAATTTAGAGACTTTGCGGCAGAGAAACGATAATCGGATTTAACACAAATGCTCTCTAGACGATAGGTGCGATTCTACTCGCCAACTGGAACCTTTTTTTTCCGGCTGAAGAAAAGCATTTCTTAAACCTAAAAGGCTTAAAATTAGTCTATCTTTGGCACAGGCAGGATGGGGCTTCTCCTCACCGAAATTTAGGACTTAAATCCCTCATTTTAAAATAAATCAACAGTAGAACACTATTACAGGTATTATATATACCTCATAGGGTTGAAGACTACGAGATAATAACACTTGCTTGTTGTAATTTCTCCCCCAAAAGTCTCTAGTTTCACTGATAGCCTTGGACTCACTGTCAGTGATACTGAAGGGTCTCTGACTGGCTGCCTACCAATCTTCAAAAGTTATTTAAGGTTGAAAGGAGCTGACCCTTTTGGTGCACCGACTGTTTGAATCCAAGTGGAGGGATACAAGAATTGGTTCAAATAAGCAACGCTAGGGTGTGATTGTGTACCTTTCTTTGTTCAAGACACGCACTATACATACAGTCGTCGGTCCTCTACTCAAAACGGATGTCTCGAAATGCTTTCTGTATCGGCCTGAATGGCACAGTCGTTACCAAATACGTTGTCTGATCAACACGGGTCAATTTTCCCCGTCTCATTATTATCCCATTACGAGCAATTGCTTTACATCACGACTAGATTACAGCGCAGTTTCATTCTGACGTCACAGTTTGGAACTAAGCTTAACTTCTGCTGCCAGTGACCGGCAACGATGATAAATATTCCAGCGAAATTCGCTCCCACCTCTTTTTGTTTGATCAAGGAACAGCAAAACTAGGAAAGAGTCGTTTATTTCCTCCTCGCTTTGATAAACACTTCTGGAAGTGTTTATCAAAGTGATTTATATTCGGGATAAGATTCGTTATGAGTTACACCTTTAAGTAATGTGCTGTTCCTATTGCAGAACATCGGAGGAAATGTCTTTTTCTGGTGAGCTGAACTCTGGTGATGGTTTCTACAGTTTGAAGGCGGTCCCTAAACTAGAAATATTTGTTATAATTTAATTTTATAGTTAATTAGAATCCTCCAAATATCAAAATTCTGTTCTGAATCACAATCCGATGGGCATCGTGATAATGGCTCTTCTGATTGGAAAGAATTACGTTTATTGTCCTTGACACTTTTGAAAACTAAATTTTTTGCCAAAGGAACAGTTTGAATAGGCGTGGCCATATTATTAAAAACGAATCGCGTTACATTAATAACATAATAGTTAACTCAGGAAGTGAGAAAGTAATTAATATCTTTGCTTTCCTTCGTGATTTTATATATAAAAGCAGGGTTGTTGTTATAGCAAGGTGATACGACACACACACACACACACACACACACACACACACACGGTGTTTTTCCTTGCGAAAGTGGTAAAATATAAAACAGCTTCCTTCTGTGAGTCTTGTTCCTTTGCAACAATCTAAAAAAATTCTCAAAACTGAACTGACACCGCATCCATACAAAGAGATGTTTTCGGTTACTCAATTTTTCTATTTTTGCATTGCAGATTCTGCGTGGGAGACCGATTCTATCTGTACGACAACAAAGTCCTTTGCGAATACGACTACGAGGAGCGCGTTCTCTTCGCCAGCCTGCCCTACACCTACAACAGTCTGGACCAGATACAAAGACAGACAGACAACCTGACTCCCTTCTCCCAAGATGACGCGTCGAGTGGCTACGGCAGTCCGAGCTCGTTGCTAAGTGATGGCAAGTAGCCCCTGCCACTTGCTGTTTTCGCCGACCCCCCTCTTAAAAGTCTGTAGTAGTCTGGACGAGACTGGGAGGATGACGATGGAGGGACTTTGCAGGCCGCGTTGTCCACACGAGGCCGTCGGCCATCACAGCTGCAGATTATTGCGCGTGACAGCGGGGGTAGGAGTCGTTAGGTTACACGTGAGTGACATCAAGTGGACTTTTTGGAGTCGGAGTGCACGGTTCGCGTCTTAACAATCGGTGTGTGCGGCGGTGGGGCCGACGAACGGATCGAAAAATGTTACAGAATTTCGCCTTCGAGCTCCGTCAAATGTCGACGGTATCGGAAGGGGAGGGGGGGGAAAGAGAAAGAAAGAAAGAAAGAGAAAGTCTCTCGCCTAATTCGGCGAGCGCAGTTACAATTTTTTTCCCCTCTTCTCCTCTTTCCCCCTCCGAGAATCACGTGCATGCACTGTGTCCTTTTTGTGTGCCAGCTGTCAACATTATTTACCACCGCTTTCTTTTCGTCGTACATCTGCCACTGTGAAGAAGATGCACGTGCCAGGGTTAAGAAATGCGAATGAAAGAGGGTTAGGAATTGAAGAGGGAGAGCGAAAGAAAGAAAAAAAAAACATCCAAGAAAGTGACGATCAATATTATAACCGAACTGGTTGTTTTCTTTATGTATGTTTATTTCTGGACAACGCTTGCCATGCACCGTATGTGAAAACAACATCCAATTTTAAACTGCATTTCTTCCTTCTCTCTCCTCTTGCTTCCTACAAAATATCAGTAATATCCCATTTATTGTTAGTATTCCAAAAAGACAAAAACTATCGGTCAAGTACAACAATGAGTTTACAGCAATGGTAATGACGAGATGCTTCGTGAATTGTTTAGTTACGTGCTGGGTTGAAAATAGTTTAGTTTCACATCTACAAATGCCAGTTAGGGAGAACACTATCAGCAGAAACTGGAAATTGTTGAATAAATAGCACATCTTTTACCTTGTTCCCTATTTCCTGCTCCTTCGCCTGCAACATTCGAAATGTAAATATATTAGGCAAAGATGATGTTTTAAATAAATACCATTTATTGAAAGCAGTGCTTAAAACGTGCAATCTTCGCATAGACTGGGATTTGTTGGAGAAAACGAGTGCTTTTTTTGGGAGCTGAGGAAGAAATTTTTAATGATGAGTTGCAATCAAACTAACTGTATTGTTTTTCGGTGGTTGCATTTACGCCATTAATGTGGACATCATGTATGTGACAACATAAAAACTTTGTATAAATTTAGCAGATGCACTGTAAATTTCAAGTATGGTATTGTAACTATTTATATGGGGTAGATGAGAATTCCTTTAAATGTAGAATGTTGGTAATTTTGTTCTTTTCACCAATGTACAAATATATTTCAAATAGTAAACATAGGTGGCAGCTGAATTCTAGTTTTCTAACGCTTTTTAAGATAAAACTTTGAAATAATTACCACAGTTTGCACTGAAAATATTTCTTTTTGTTAGTTATTGAGTGTGACTGCCATGTTCTAATTGCTAACCATGCACACAAAAGGTAATACGATGTTCCATTTAAAGTTTTCTTTGGTTTTATTGTGTTTATTTCCTCTTTTTACTGACAGCTGTTTTCAATGGAACTTATAATAATAATCGTTGCTGATAATCCATAAGTGTATAGTGTATCTTTTTGGGCTTTGCATAAAGAAGCTGGGGACGACATCTACCTGCTGGTATTGGAAGCATGTCTTCCCCACTGTGTTATAGGCAACTGTAAAATAAAGGAAATGATACAATCGCCTCTGGTTATTGTTTTCATTCAGCTTTGAATTACATACATCACATCTCTCATATAAAACCACAATAATTTGATTTTTTAAATTTAAAAAAAAAATTGACGTTTCGATCATCACTACAACCATCTTCAGGTTAATTCTGTCTACTTGATGTGCCTATATTTAGAAAGAATATGCAAGTTTTACGTTTCTCGTGTGCACCGCAAAGGTGTACAATTTATTACAAATGTACCTTGCAGGATCTTTTTCTTTCGTTCTTTTCTTAGACTCCGAACAAGCACTTGCGAATTTAGTTCTATAAAGTTTCAAAATAAACTTAACACTGCAATCAACTACTCAACTATTTCTGTGCAGCTTAAAAAGTTTTCACTGATACCCTGTTGACCCGTGAGTGTCGGGCGAAGTGGCGAGAATGCGAGTTCTTTGAGAACGGAGTTGTTCACACTTTGCCTTCGTCAGGGAATATTTCCCACCTTTAATAGCCTTTCCTTGTCTGGTGGATAACAGAGTAAACCTCTCACGATTTCCTAGCACTTTATATACAGTCTTCTTCTATTTAAAATTCCACTTAGGGATTAACCAAGTCCCTTTCTCTGCATACCACTAGAAAGCATTGAATGTTTTTTCTTTTTTTTTTTTCTTTATTTTTCAACTTCTTTTAAAGCCAGAAGGTTTTCTTCTGGTTTGTTTGCGTAGGATTCAAGACTCAGAAAGACCGTCATTCTTTTTTGCTGGTTAGTTTTAACTTTATGGTGTAATTTAATGATTTTTTTTTATTATTATAACGACCAAGCTTAGACATCGAAAAAGTAATTCAGAATGCTTGTTTAGATTACCGATATGGAAAACTCGATCCCCCCCCCTATTTTTAAAACATTGTTAATGTATTTCTTAATGATTGGATCCACTTACTGTTGTATTCATAAATGCAGCATTTACAATTCTCTGATTCCAGAGTCATTGAATCCACTGTTATTATCTGGCAACAACACAAATTAAATATTCACCCACTCAATAATGTAGGCAATTTCTTATTTATCATATTATCTTGAAAAATATAATGAATAAACAGATTCGAGCCTAGTATTGTAGACCAGCGCTTCCCAAACTATGGGCAGTAGGTTTTGTTGAAAGGGGGAGGAGGGCGTGAAATAATGAAAACAATTTTAAAATGTTTTAAGACTAAGTAGATTTTTTTTATCTTAAAAGAAACGTATTTAATTTTTATTATTATTTCTTTTTTGTTATTTTTTATATTTTAATGGAAAAATTCACACATTGGTGTTGGTTCACAAACTTTGCTTCCTGCGTATTTCGGCGCTTAATGAATATTAGTAAATATTGCTTATTCATATGTTTCATTTCAAAGCAGTGGTTAATTGTATTTACTTCGAATGCTCTCCAGGGAAGCTCCAAATCTTCCTGTCCCTTTCATCACGCGTTCGTAATCAGGGACTGTTGATATTGACTTTATATATATATATATATATATATATCAAAACTCGTTTTATATTATCGCTGTCATCCGAGCTAGTTTTCTGTCACCAATAAAAGTTTCGCATATACTTCACACATGAAAAAAAGCTTAAACAAATTCATGTGGGGAGATAGTAACTCCCTTACAGCGGTAAACAACACGCCCTCCCTAACAGCCACTATACTGCAGAGGCAATAAAAACAAGTACTTTTATTATGCCAGTGAATAAGGTATGAGGAGTCTGTGTAATGTATTTCTCAACAAATAGTGCAATTAGAGACAACTGGAATAAAAACACACTAATTAATGAATCACATGTCCCCTCATGCAGAAACTATGCTGTATAGACTGAAACAAAACCATATGTTGCATGGGCAAACACAGTATCTAACTAAAAACTATTGTTATTAATTAGATGTGTGTGAGTTCGATTTCCCAAGGCAGCAATAAAATTCAACCGAACGTGTTAAAATTCGTAAAAGTGTTAAAACTAAGTAATATATATATATATAATGAATGTTATGGCAGTTTCACATATGGAATTCGGTTGAAGAGAGTTAGCATTTCAACTCAATTGTCAGCTATGCTTTTATCTTTCGGTTGCGCGATCTTTTGTTAATACCGCACCAAATCATATGCACGTTTTAATAAACAGACTGCCTTTGCTGTCTGTTTCGCGTTAGGCTTAATTACCGTACAAGGGAGAAAAGTCACAAAAGAGAAAAATGTTCCTGGTCCGGGGATTCCCTTATTCAAGTAATATTCACTAATTTCATGTTATCAGTCTGTGATGTGCCAGTATCGGTAAGTGGTGATATTATTCTACAAGAAGCAGAAACAGACTCAAAAAAAAAAAAAAAAAAGGACAGTATTTCATATTTTACCAGAACAGCCCGCATCGTCTTCAGAACCAAACGGTAAGAGGCAAAAAATGTAATATTTGCATTTGATTTTTGCAATATTCTCTGTGTATGTTTTGTTTTGAATATAAATACAATAAATATTATAATATATCTCTCTATTACGGGTTTTTTTTTCGAGGGGGGGGGGTGTGAAATATTTTAATTTTTGCAAAGGGGGCCCTGACATCCAGAAGTTTGGGAAGCACTGTTGTAGACTATATAAAGCTAATAGTCTCCAACAATGAAAACTACAAAAACAATTGGAACAGTTCTATAATGATGAAACTACAAAACAATTACAATTCTGCAACAATGAAAAGTACAGAAACAATTACAAATCTGTAACCATGAAAACTACAAAAACAATTGCAACAATTCTGAAACTACAATCGTCTACAAAAATTAACAATTACAAAACAATTCTAACAATGATGCAACAACAAATCGATAACAATAAACAACTACAGAAACGATTCTAGCAATGCTGCAACAACGTCTAAAACGGTTAACAACTACAAAAACATTATAACAATGCTGCAAGCCATTTCATGTTCCTTGGAAACTTTGTTATAGAGGATTATTCCAAGCTGATCAACATATGCTTACTACAGCGCGTATAGGAATAAGAAACAAATTTTTGTAGTCATGGAATTTATCGTTTGCCCCACTAACAGTATATACTCAACAATCATGTTATGAAGGACATTCTCAGAAAGTGCACTGACTTTTGACTACGCATGAAAATACACGTGATGACATGTTCTATGGCGTCATCAAGAAGGCCTAAGTACCAGGCGTGAATATTATACGACTATATTGACGATGAAGGAAAGGGTCGTCCATCCAAACAACTTTTCAGAGCTTTACGAGTCGGTCTTTTCGTGCCAGTGTTTTTCATTTAGCGCTTAAAAGTGGGTTTAATCAAGGGGCCGGTTAGCTTACGAAAATATCGCTTTCAGTTGCTTAGGCGTAGGTTTTTAAGATGGAGCAAGAACATGAGTAAATATTTCAGTTGCTTAGGCGTAGGTTTTTAAGATGGAGCAAGAACATGAGTAAATATAAAATTCATCTGCGAGTTCCACACGAAAACAATCAATGTTCATGCTAATGTGCCTTTAATCCTATATATATATATACCCAAGATTTAATTCAGTTGTTCGACAACAATTAGATTTCGGACACTTTCGAAAGCCAAGATGGCTTTCAGTCGAATATTCCCGATGTGAGTCAATAAGTGGAATAACAAGAGAAATGGCAGCAAACAATCGCTTTCTGGCGGGTTCGAATCCTTCCATGGGCATGGATATTTGTGTGCTTGTGATTGTCCTACCAACTCTGGAAAGGGCATCTGTTACCCTACCACTTCTTCTAGTAGATGGCTTCACTCCCAAAACCTGGTGAGGTACGGGAGTGACTATACGGCGTCTACGGACGTGAAATGTGTGCCGACATAATAATTCAGTTTTTCTTATTAACCACTTGGATTCAATTTACTTATTTATCATTTGCAGCGCATGTTTTGTATTATTCTGCTATTAAAAGTGGTCGGATTTAGATACATTTTAGAAGATGACAAATACTATATTTCATCAAAAAAAAAAAAAAATCCATCCTTGCAAAGTGGAATTATGATGGACTGACAGAGGGAATCTTAAAGACGTTAGCTTTTATCAAACACATCTAAAAAAAAAATGCTACGTGGTCTGCTCATCTCTGTTTAGAAGTTACTGCATGATATTGAAATTCTCTCTCTCTCTCTCCCCCTCCCTAGCTTGTTTCCCTTTTTTCATATTAGTTTCTCTGTTTTGCGCATATAATACAATTTTTCTGTATCATTTATATTTACATTAGAAAGTACTCAAAACGAGTTTAAGTGAAGATCGCTAATTATAGAAAAACATTCTTCTGAACAGGACAAAATGAAGAGCCCCTTGTTGCTAGGATACTGAGAACTGATTGTCTTCCACTTTCCTGACATTATCCTTTCTCGTTTGTTCACGGAAGAATAATATTACTTCGTGAAAGGGAAACATTTGAGAACATATTCACTAAGGGCTTTATCCTGCATCATTCACGATGACGCATTAGCTTAAACCTCAGTTAGCACTGCAGTAATTTTTAAGAGCGTTTAAACAATGTTATTATAGCAACAGCGTATTGTTGAAGGACGACTTAGTGATTCTACCAACAATGCAAAATTATATTAAATTTCCAACAATGCTATTGGTGCTGTGTTACCGATGCTGTAGCATATATTATGATATAGCATCAGTAAACTTTTATGGTGTAGGAAGTTATATATAACAGGGAAACTGACAGGAGAGCGCATTCTGTGTGTCTGTCTGTAGATTATGAACATAAATTATACGAGCATCAACATTTTTTGCAATAAAAATACCATCTCTTTTCCCTTATGCGGGCCTTCTCCGGGCATATCTGAAACTGCTCGAGTCTACATCAAGTGAGAGCAGTCTTGCTTTACGAAATATAGAGCACACCATCTTAAGAATTTAGAAAATGGCGAGAATTCTGCTGGCACAGAGGAAATCACTAAATACATGATCCCAAAATATTTACGTTCAGCTTCTCAAGTTCCTTCATGGCTTGACTAGTGTTGCTACAGTTTACCGCTCTCTGTTATCGGAGCGAAGCAACTGACTTGACACCCGCAACTCGGGTTGTCCGCGTGCAACTGGACAGGAGCAGGAGGTCAGATTCCAACATTACAGATACCATCTAGTTGTCTTCATAATCCATCAACCGTCGTGCAAGGCTCTCACGTTTCACGAGGCTTTGGCAGAGCATGCGTAGAACCGGAGAACGCCAGTGCATAGCCGTAGTGGAGAGGTCTCATTTCCTTTATCTGCGTTCCGGGTCGAGACTCGTAGACGACACTTATCAGACTGGGATCAAGCTAAGCTCGGCCCATTAATTTTCTCTTGGTAGGAGTGTTAGGTGTACCTGCATTCGTTTTACCCCCCCCCCGCCTCGTCATCGTCCGCTCACGTAAAATGTGGGTCTAAAACAGCCGCGATGTCTTGAGTGTATAGAGACACCTCGGAGTTGAATACCCCCGGAGGTGGAGGAAGGAAAAGGGAGAGAGGGAGGAAGAAAAAAAAAAGTTGTACGGACGAGTCACTGCCATTAGATGACCTTTTGCTCGTAACAAGTTTTTTTTTTTTTTCCCCGCTCTGGCGTAGTGATAATTTTGGGTGGTTCCACGCAGGAGAACTTGAATGGGGAAGTCACGTGACTCGGCTAATATAAACGTTATTAAACTTTTGATTAATTATATCCTGGATGCTTACTCCGTGTTTCCCCAGTGAGTTCTGCCTTCTTAAGGCCTAGTTACGGAGCGATCGGACGGAGGAAGGGCGTTGCATATATCTTTTCCGTGTAGTCAAATATCCGGTAGTTTGGCTAACAGGAGATCGCGAAGGACAAAAGAATAATAAACGGATTTGTAGCATGCACGAAATCTTTACAAGTGTGACTCTAACGATCATATAAATTATCATTTTTATTTATATCTAATGCAGTGCTTGCTGGGAGTTTCGCGTACGAATATTATACGATGTTCCGAAAGAAACTGTTCAGTGATAAATTACCTAACCTAACCCAACCCCAACTTCCTGAAGTTTTCCCGTTTTTTTTTTCTCCCTTCTATTTTTTTATACTGTCCTTTCTTTTTTCAATTTTCTTTTCTTCTTAATCTGAGAGACCTTCACGTACTAAGTTTTCTTGAGACTATTAATTCAGGAACTTCTTTTACTCTGCACTCCAGCATATAATCAGCACCCCCCCCACACACACACACATATGAAAACTTTTAGTTTTTAATTCGATCCTTCTTTATTCTGTTTCTTAACTTTCTTCATAAAAAGCTTCCCAAGATAATAATTAAACATCATCTCAAAGACTTGGGATTTCGTATGTTGAAGCAATGCTCTACTCAGGATGGGGAACATCCCTCCCCAGAGTGAAATAAAATCAAGGGCTCAACAATACATAACAAATAATTAATGAAAGGCACGATGTATTGTTTGATTGCAGGGAAGGCACGATTTGTATTTACCCTTAGCAACAAATTTGTAGATCGAAGGATGAAAAACTCACTTTGTTACCGTCCCCAAAATAAGGAGTTTATACATTCGTATAAACACCTTTATTTGAATCGCCTAGAAAGCAGGAACGGAACATGGAAGTGTCACGTGATTCTGTTTCCAACAATTGTGATTCACAGTTATGAACTTTGTTGTTAGACGGAACACAGGGGGGAAAAAAAGAAAAAAAAAAGAAGAATGGTGAATCCCGTTTAGATCGGCAGATTCCAAAATTTGGAACAAAATGACAAATACTAAGAATACCTAAAATATACAAGAATAAATACATAATCTGGATTTTATTAATACATCTTAGCTGCACACTTTTACTATTAAGCTTGTATTACAATTAAAATTATATACGTATTGGTTTATGCTATAAAATGAGCCTTATCTTAACTTTTAACTTCAATTCTGTTTTCCGGCATTTTAATAATTACTAAAGCAGAATTAATTACCAAAATATAATTTTTTTAATGTGTCGTTTAGTTGAGAGATTGACATCCTATTTGAAGCCATCAGAAATGATTTCGAAACAGCTTGTTTTTTGAAAAAAGGAAAGAAGTCCAAAATCTTAAGGGGGGGGGGGTGTTATAACACGAAGTGAGGTTTGGTGATCAATCATTTAGCGTCCTTCTGCTGCCCGTCTTCTTTGTAACAAGTGTCACACTAAGCCTGTTTTCAGAACCAAATTAGCAGTTATCAGAAACGGAGGATGCGGGAATTATTAAAAAAAAAAAATTACTTCAGAGTTCAGAAAACGGCTATTGACAACAATAAAAGTGTCATTTTAAGCTAGTTTTACTTTCTTGAGTTTGTCATTAGCAGAAACTCAATTGCAACTGCTTAATTTCGGTAGAATTTGCAAGCGTCGACATAATTTTGCTTTAGCACCCTCAGATACGTTTATATTGAAATTGAGGAGAACATCAGAATAACTATCTTGCCACTTCCTGTCATCCGTTGCGAAAAAATTCTTCACTCGATGAAGGTAATTTATTGTCACGTGGTATACGACATTCACGAAAACGATTCGAAAAGAAAGTTAAAAAAATTCATGATTGTTGAGAAGTTACTATGACAATCTCAGGTTTCAAAACAGATGTATTAATATTTTAAAAAAATCTTTTCTTATTATGTCCATTTCATATATATAGATGTAATAAATTTTTTAACTTGGGGATATTGTATATTAGGATAACCAAGTTATTTTATAAACTTGGCTATTTTAACTCCAAATCCCAAGTATGCAAACAATTAAGTTTGCGCCTGAAACAACGTTCAAGTCTAAAGATGGTACAACACCAGGACAACTCACTGTAAAGGATTACAATTAAATAGAATTTACAACTTATTGTAAATTCTACTTTACAATGAGTTGCCCTGGTATTGTACCATCTTTAGACTTGAACTTTGTTTCAGACGCAAACTTAATTGTTTGCATACTTGGGATTAGGAGTTAAAATAACCAAGTTTATAAAATAACTTGGTTATCCTAATATATATATATATATATATATATATATATATATATATATATATATATATATATACTAGGGGGATCTTCCCCCTGTACCCTACGATGCCCCCCCCCCCCCCCCCGAGTTCCGGGCTTGGTCGACAATGAGTTTGATTGTTGTAACCTGAAGCAATAACAAATTGTTGTCTCATGAAGGCAAACACATTGTTGGACGTTTCAAAACAATGAAGAGACAAAAAAAACGACATAAAAACGTTTCAAATTTCAGTTTATCTTTTTATATATATAGTAGGGGACTCTGCCTACGGCGCCCCTCCCCCCGAGTTACGGACTGGTTGACAGGTTCTCCTTGAATTCCGATGACTCGAATTTTGAAAACTCGAAAGGGGGGAGGGTCCCTCCCCCCTGGTACCTATGGCGTCCATCCCCCACGAGTTGCGGACTGGTAGGCCAGTTCTTGAATTCTGATGACTCGAATTTTGAAGACTCGACACTCAGGGTAGCCCCTGAGTTTCAAAATGTTTCAAATAACTTGACAAAAAACGTTACAAAAAAAACGGCTTATCATTTTATATTATAGAGTATATATATATATATATATATACCATCCGGTAATGAAGGAAGAAGGCTTGGGAGATCTTGGCAGACCCTATGAAACCTCCATAGGAGAAGCCCGTAAGAAGATTTCACTGAAGCTAATTGAAGAGGAAGGGGTGTGATCGAAATCATGCCACTGCTTGCTCTGTTACACGTGCATGAAAGTCTGTCTCCTATTGCATAGCGTCCTTAGCAAGGACATTAAAAATGCGAAAACCACAAGTTTGTCCTTAATCAAGAACAAAGTTTCGACATCGTATAGAACCTATTATTCTGTTCTTCTTTTGATAGTCATTTCCATATAAATAAGAAACGTGTGGCTAACATTGGCGTTAAAAATAATGTTTATGTATTTCAGTATATTGTTAATTTGCTATCTGATCGAATACGAATATATCAACCCTTGGAATCATCATTAAAAAAAATCCTACTTTTGTTAATAATTCGCGAATATGTTTATAAATCTTTTAAATGTGTTGACGTATTGGGTATAACATGCTTACATTCAAATATAAGCATGTTAACCCAATACGGTATAACATGCTTACATTCAAATATAAGCATGTTAACCCAATACGGTATAACATGCTTACAATTTGTATGTAAGCATGTTATATCTCATCATGAAAGAGTTCAGAATGGGATCTGAACTCTTTCAGTTCAGATCCCATTCGTCTTTTGTGGAATTACGACAAATAAATCTTTTAATGTTATATGGAATCGAGAATTCATTACGTTTTTTTTTTCCAGCGCTAACAATGCGCTCAATATTTATCATATCTGCATAAAAAAGAATGTAGGATATTTCCCAGGATGCACCAGTTTATTTGTTGCTATTCATCTCTAGACACGACATGTTTTTAGAAGAATAGAACAAGGTTGAAGGCAGGCTATCACTTGGGAATAATCCAAGCAACCTCCTACACTACAGCTATGTGGGCGACTTTTACACAATGGATATCTCGCGCGGTCGGGCTGTGGGTGCCCTCTAACTCCACGGGACACAGGAAGTACCTGTAATAACTGACGCAGCACGCTTTGTGTAGGTGAATACATGAGCCTGCATAGGGTAAGGGTATCAATACACCACATCTCCGATACACAATGTCGACCATTATACACTTCTGAATAGATAGGCCTGGAACATAAGCCAATGTTCCGCGCACCTTCGCTCTTTCAGGCGTTTATAAATATACATAGACATATTTTTCTGTTCTCCCCCCCCCCTTTCGTAGGATGTTAAAATATGAGAGATATTGGTGGGTTTTACTTTCAGCTAGTTTTAAACAGCGTGTGATATCACCTAAGTCGAAATGCGTGTTAATGCAGGTGTTGCCCAACATGGTTTCGTAAAGATAACCTCTCTGTGGGCCTACATTTATAATGAGAGGAAATTAACCCTAATTGTTCTTCATTTACGGACGAATAAAAATAAAATCGTTATGTTGTTGCTGAACCTCATAAAATAAAAACATCTGTGAAACATCTGACTTTTTTTGTCGTTATTTACATTCAGCTGTTATGCCACTGATTATACATTTCATATTCAACACGCAAAGGAACTTCTGCTTGTGCAAAACGCATGTTTCATTTTTAAATAGGAATCGACAGGTGTTTTGGGTGGGGAGATGTGTGTGTGTGTGATGTTTGCCTAGAAGAACGGAGATTATATGCGAAATGTGAATGATTATGTAGGTTATACAGTCTGTTAAGTCTTTCACAGATTGTTCTCACAAACATTTCTACGTAATATCATTATATTTATACTCCCCCCCCCCCGAAAAAAAAAGAAACAACAATATAAAGATAATTTGCATCTCATGAGAGAAACCAGATTTAGTATGATACCTCGATGGTTGTATATATTAGTTACGTTGAGTGTGGATTGTTCATTTGGTGAACTACAAACACTTGTGTTTTTATATTATCGTTCAATCCATCCTCAGGAGTAATACAGAACTTTTAATATTAATTAAAACATATTATTTTATTTTTTTTAATTCATTAATATAAATTATAACCTCCCCAATGCCATAACTGTCCTATTGGCTGTGTGACAAAATATACAGAATCATGGAGGATGGGGTGCAGTTTTCAATCTCACGCGCTGGATTTCTTTAACTGAGAATGAGTTCTTTTTTTTGCGCTCTCCTCTGCATGTATTAATAGTAAACGTAGAGACAGCGCCACACCATACCCATATGTCCAAAGGGTAGAACGGTAAACTCATTCTGGGTGAAAAATTCCAGTACTTGAGATAGGAAGCATGTTTGCGACGATCTGATATTTTTCCGTATTCCTAATGAGCTGTGTTCTAGTGACCCAACTATGGACACTGCATTATATCGCTAATTCGTGATAATACGAAGCTCATAATATACATCTCCCCCTCCCTAACAACCCACAAAATAAATAAATGAAATTTATAATACACAGCAAATGGAGAAGTAAGAATTGGTTTGTGACTGGTATTGTCCATTGGCCACATATACGCAAACTATTACTAATAATAATAGTAATAAAAATTTTCTTGAGATTTAGTTGACCGTTTTCAGATCTTTGTAGCTTTCCACCTGGTATCACCGAAACGTACGTTAGTTTACGCTGGGAGGACTTCGAAGCGCGCGCAATCTCTCTCTCTCTCTCTCTCGGTTCTTTGTGGTGACATTGAGTGACTTGAACGCATAGACACGTATTGACATTCCCAAGATCGATGTGTTACGGGGCCGAACTATTAGGATTCCTTAATTGTGTTGACCAGTCCAGATAATTAATGAGGTAAAGTGTTTAAAATAGAAATAAGTAGTTCATTAGCCATTGTATTCATTAACCACTGTTAATTAAATTTTAGGTAATTGAATTACTGATAATGGATTAACATGATATTAACGTTGGTTTAAGAGAATGATTATTAATTTCAGTGTTTTGAGTAAACGAAAGGGATAAACGGTGCACGTAATAGATGGCATCCGTTCTAATAGTGGTCATTGAATAAGTTAAATGCTTCCGGGATTTTTTGGGGGGGGGGGAGCTGAGAAAAATTTTTAATATCTGAACAACTCTCCGTAAATTGGCTACCTTCGCACACAGATATATTCGGTTTCATTGATTATTTGATGACTTTCGGGGTCGTACCGTTCGGTAAAAATCATCTCTGGTATAGCGTAGATGAAATCAGCGGTCCATTATTACGAACTATGTCCAAGGTTGCATTTCCAAGTTTGCTTCGATTACAAGTCAGGTTCAGGCGGATATTTAGCGAGTGATGAGTAACCCTATGTGCCTCCTATCTCCCCCCCCCCCCTCATTTCGTTCCCTATTGTGAGCCGCGTGTTATCTCCGTTAGCCATTATATTTACAGAGCATCCACTTACTAAACTCTTCCGTTGCTCCCTGTAGACTGCCGCACTTTACACCCAGATGTCAAGTGCAACTGGAGATAAGGGCAACAACCCTTTGTTTGCTTGGGGAGAACTTGTCAGTCCGTAGGAGGCAGGGTCAACTCCCCAGATATTCGTGTATAGCGTCGAACGTGAGAACTGTGCTTTCAAACATACCAGGACAAGGAAAGAAGTTTGCGGGCGCATAGTGATTATCGTTGGGCTCTGTCGTACTTGAAACCCACCAACGCCAACTCCCACCTATTACCCCCCCCCCCCCCACACACACACACACAACACTACCACCTCTCAAGAACACAACGATATCATTTTTTTTCTTTTCCGGGAATTAATATTGAGTAGTGAAATATTTGACTTATATTTTTAAAAATCCTAAAATATTGTTGAATTTACTGATAGAGGGCGTCTTAACATAAATATGTTTTATGAAATAACGAATATTAACTTGCGTATTTATCATGAAGAAATCTTCGTTATATTTATTGGCGTGTGATTGGTTCGCCTCTTTTAAGCAAAATGGAGAAACAGTTTATGCTTAGCACGTGGTTATTACTGATTGAATGATCAACTATAGTAGTAGTAATATTTATTGTATGTTGGGGGGACCGTATATTTAAATACGTAAGATGGAGAATTTAAATGGCATTTTATAAATATAAATAAATGTCGGCTTGATTGGCTGAGTGCTTATATATATATATATATATATATATATATATATATATATAGGATTAACAAAAATAGAAAAAAATTCGTAGTCCACCCACGTTTACTAATGTACTACAAGTTTATAGCCTTTCTTGGGTGGAAGTCACAAAAAATAAAATCTTACTTTTAATTATTTTATGTATCCCTCAACTTTTATAATATTACTTAATATTAAGTTAGATTATATATTGTAAATTATATTATAATATTTTTTTAATATTTGAAACGCTTGACACTTAAAATGACTCAGCTGAAACCTAATTGAATATTGAGACATCAAATTTTTGTGGATTCCAAATTTCATTAAAATGTGTCCATCCAAAAAAAAAATGCGTACAGACGAAAATAGAACACCACACAAACACAGTGCATCCATCTGGCTATTGTGACGTTATCTTTTAATTTAAAATGACAGTAATTAGAGAATGGGTATTATATTTGCGCGAGGGAAATATATGCTGTTTTCTCTGCTTTCGGCTGGTTGAGTGATAAAATATTTGTTTCATTGTTTTCTTACTTCCCACTAATATCTTCCATTTTCTTTTAACGTCTTTCTTTTCGTTTTCTTCCTTTGCGGCTGACTGTTTTTTTTTGTTTATTTGTTTTTTCAACGATTAAGCCTAAGAACTGCCGACATAGTTTTTGAAACTGTTCTTCGGACAGTGGCAACATAATTTTATCTAAATTTCGAAAGCATTTTGTTAAAAAAAATAGCCGTTTGATCAAAATATGAAAAATTCTCAGAAGTAAAAAAAAAAAAAAAAAAAAAAAAAGGAATTGGATAAAAGAGCCTTAAGGAACCATAAATATCTCAAATAATTGGTTAGTTAGGACAGGGTGATAACTTGCTATTTGATTACTAATTCATTAAAAAAAAACTGTTCCATTCTCCAATTAACTTTGTGTGTGTGCGCGCGCGTACAGAGAGAGAGAAAGAGAATGTCATCATACCATAGCATTATTCTAAAGAGTTGCAAAAATACTTAACAAAAAAAAAAAAAAAAAGTGGTTGCGCAACTTCTATTCATAACCAAGCACACGAAGTCCCATACGCGAATGCACGCACACATCCTCACCAATGCACGAGCAAACAGTCTGGTTAATAAATCAAAAAGAGTCGAGGCGAACAGCTAAGCCTCTAAAAGTCTCCAACTCATAGTCACGAACAAAAGTTTTTTTTTTTCTTTTTTTTTTCTTCTCCCGTCTTGTAAAGACAGGCCCATGCTGAGAGAGTGTTTTAAAGAAACGACTGCCTTGACGAACGCATCCCCCACCTGGATTATTAGACAGCTATATATGTTGTGGTTATATATGAACAGCTGTCTTTTCGGTCAGTAATTTATTCCATTGTGCACCTACGATAAATTTTTTATATCTTTTCGAGTGTCCTCCTCATCCCTTTTCGTGTATTCTTTCCTTGCGTCCCTAGGACTAGGGAAGTTGAATATAAATCTTTATCCTCAATAGAACACAGTAAAAATGTCCAGACCACACCTTAACGGAGTTATTGAGAGACCAAGTTGAGAAATATGCCAACTACTTCCAAGAAATGATGATTGTATACATAAGTGCTGAATAACAGTATGTGTAATAGCTTGTGATTCAGAAAATATTATCCCTCACGGATATTATTTACTATTTTTGAAACGTGTAAAAATATTACAAGCTTATTGCCCGATTGTTGAAAAAAAATAGAAATAATTGTTATGCAACACCGTGTTTCGTAACAATTGCAATTTAATTATTATGAATGCTTAAATGTTACCAATTGTTGAGACAACAGTAGTTAAATCAAGTCTTTCATTACGTATTGTTGAACTAGTATTGTTGTTTTCAATGACACAATTGTTGAAACACTCATGATTTCACCGAGAAAACTATTCACCCTCTCCTGTATGAAGGTAAAAGCAGACTTAAGATAGTTAAATGTACTTGAAATAGGTTCAGTACTACATTATGATTATCATAATTAATGTAATCTGTGATTACGAAAATTTTCATTATTATTTTCAAATTTTTACATATATTTCCATTGGCCCTTTACAATCTTCACTCTCTCTCACCTCCTCTTTCTCTCCCTTGATGTTTTTCCCGAATGGATTGTTTCCTTTTACGCTTCTTTCTTCGTACTCTTTCTCCCCTCCCCTCTCTTGTCCTTATTTATCCACCCGTCTTCATGTCACTCCTTGGCTATGATTAATACCGAGGTATCTGTCTCCAGTTATAACATCTTGGGGTCGTCTACTTTCCAATATCCCGTGTCAGCTATTGACGGATCCTGCCCGTACTACGGCTGTGGGCCAGCAGGCGCCCTATCGGCGTCCTGCCAGACGCCAAAGGGAGGGAGAATTCAATTAGAGTTGTGTTGACAGTTTCATTCCTCATCATCCATTTGTGAAAGATTTCACCCCCCCCTCCACCTAAAATGCACGGCTGGGTTGGTGATAACAGGTCCTGAACTCCCTTCACCCCCTCCTCCTGCTACTCATCAGCAAGTCGGTGTTTATAAAGGCTCTTCATCTGTCAGTAATCGGAGAGCTGCTTCGCTGTGGGGAGGAATCTGTCAGCAGGCGGCGCTGCCTGCAGACCAGTTGGTTGTCATTAGGTAGTCGACCGAACACGGGACCTTGTCTCCTATTTTGTCAACACTCGTCAGCACATGGCGACAGTTTTACGCTACATCCCTTCGTTAGTAGCTATAATGACAAGACGGAGAAGGAAATAGTGTAGTTTGGATGGTAAATTCATCCAATAGAATCTAAAGGGGGGGAGGGGTTGTGGTTAGTTAAACTATTACTACAACTTGTGTGGAGAAGAAAAGGATTCTTGGCTTGATTATATAAAATTGCCAACGGTATTCATTGTATACGTTAATCGCCTAATTAATTACGTTATCGACATGTAACTTAAACGTTATGTTTCTGTAAAATTTCAGTTATTATCCCTCATACTGCATTTCATCAAAATCTTCTAACTCCGAACATTCAAACCCATCCTTCCCAACGATGTTCTTTGTACTTCGTAAAGGAAGTTTAATTACAGTCCTTGATTTAATTAATGAAAACATCTACTTTAACAGCTATCTCTTTGTTATATTTTGTCATATTTTCTACTCTGACACAAGCGGCCATTATAATAACATGCGATTCGCACGAGATCCATTGTTAGTCTCGTGTTGCAAAGCAACAAAGTGGGATAACTTTAATATCTGAACTGTTTTAATGACTGCTTTTAGCAAATTAATTTAAAAGCATTTTTAGTGATTGGATTTTAGAGTTGCCGTTACAGAAACACATTTGACAAGAATGTGACGAGGGTTACTGCTGGGTAGACCTTACCTTCCCCTCCTGGAATTATTACAAACATCGATTGAGTTGGAAAGAGAATTGGATACAAACTAATACATCATTTCTGTTTATCTCTTCAATTTATCTAAAATATTTATCGAAATTTCTTTTTTTTTTCCCGTATATGTTATGAATATGTAAGAATTACTTACAGCATTTTGTATATAATTATTCCGAATGCTATTTGGCATTATTATATCAATAGAATGTCTTGTGTTGTAGTTTCAGATGTTTACTGGCTTTAATAATGCGTGCATTGTGAATTTCCTAAGGCATCTTAAGATTAACTTCGCTGAATTATATTTAAATAAGCAAACTGGAGCCGTCGAAAGGCTTCCGATATTTTCCATAGAAAACTTGCGTGCTCGCTTATATGGCCCTTCACTTTAGGAAACTTATTAATTTGGCTTCAAAATTAAAATTAATTTGCTGTAACGTGGTGTGTAATAGGTGGGTCTTTCAAACATATTTACCTTAATTGAGTACTCTTAATTAAAAGTGGATTAAATCACGAACATCAAAACGATTTTGTTTTAAACTTCCGGTAGTTCCGTAAGTTGACGCTTGGTGGCAGCTGGGAGGTTTAATAGCTACGGTATCAACACAGGAGGGTAAAAAAATATATTTCTTGAAAGATAATATTAGTTAACGTTGATAAACAGTTTGGGAGGGATATTTACGAGTTCCGTGGGTGGTGATGCATAAGAATGCATAAAATATCTTTCCAATATTCTGTAAAGATATTTTAACAATATCTTTACTGAATATTTCAGATATTCTTTTAAGATATTGCTGAATATCTTAAGTGAAGATTTACAAATCCGTATTCATATTGATAAATATGATAGGATAAATATTTCTTTTTTTTTTCTTGTTCGTTTGTAAACATGTTTTATTTTCCGCAGTTATTTTAAGTGAATAAATATTATTATTATTAAATGATTAAAATAATATTTATTCCCAATGGTAGAACAGACTCCCCCCCCCCCCCCCTAAAAAAAGTTTCGCTGGGAAAAGTTTCGCATTTGTGTCCCCCCAGTACTGCTTTGTGGTACTGAGAGTAAATGCTGTTGACTGATCATTGATTCCCTTTTCATGACTCGGGAGAAAAAAAAAAAAAAAAAAAAAAAAAAAAAAACGAAAAGCAAATGAAAATCATCCAATATATCGTACTTCACATGCTCTTCCTCTTCCCAGGTATTTGTGTAAAATATTCTTCGTTTGTACTCGCCTTTGATTAATCTCTTGCATTACACATTTAGAAGAACGATGCTTGGAGACACACCTTGGTCAAATTCCACTTTGATACTAAAGAAACATAAGGGCTTTTTTACTTGAAGGTAAGTTAGTCAGTCTTAAATGGAGGTCGACTAACTTTCTGGAAGTTTCCTTGCCCCTGCAAAGCCGATGAACAAGCTCGTCTTATGGTCTTGGTTGTTTGCGTCATTCTGAACGCAGCGCCTCTTGAATCGACGATCTTCTTGTTCTGCATAGCAGCAGCAATGGCTTTGCCTCAGCTGAAAGATTTGATCTTCTTCAAGCGTGAATGAGGATTTCCAAGCGGATTTTTCCATAAATGGGGATGCAACAACTACGAGTGATTTTCTTTAATTAACTTTGGGGAATTAAGAATTGGAAAAGAAGAATTCAAATTTGCAGAATTAGCAGAGGAAGTGTTGACGGAGGAAAGCATAATACTTCGGCACTGATTCTACTATTTTCACGGGAAAATTCTTCGGTAGGAGGGCGAAAGAGGAAAACGCAGTGATGAACAAGAAGTACACAATAACAGCTCATTGGTACCATTTCAGCGTGTACGACTGTCGCATTTCTTCTTCGCCTTACACAGCTCGCCGAGGTTTCTTCTATGTTCTTAATACGGGAATTACTTGGCCCCTTCGCGCTTCCATTGCTCGGTAGCTTTTGTCATCCTCCGCCATCCTTTATACTGCCTGTAAGTCCGTATACTGCTACTTAAGTCTCTCTTTCCAGTAGAAAGTGTTAACAGTTGATGATGATTAGCAGACGCATCTCTCTCTCTCTCTCTCGCGCGCGAGCGGAAGAACGTCACTCGAGCTATTCAGATGGACGTCGGCATTATTTCTACTTGGCACAGCTGCGAATAGAAATTCGAGATTTAAGAGTTAATACACCACCTAGTGAGAGTAAAGGACTCGTTTCGGGCAATGGTAGAGGAGACGCGCGAGCTTTTAATGCATTTTTTTTTTTTTTCCACAGGTGATTATCATAAAACGGATGCCACGAGACATTCCTGCCTCGACTGGCGTGACATTATGATTCCCGGGAACAAATGCCGCTACGTATAAGCATAATGGGGATTTTTATACAGCACGCCTTTGTCTTGATGTAAATAGCAACCCAGTAATCCTAAGTATGGAGACTCGGGGATTTACGTCGGTGGCTTAATGGCGTAAGGACACAGTGGAAAAGGCGTCGTGCGCAAGTGAAAGTAACTGCATGTTTGTTTGGTTTTTTTTTCCCTTCTGCTATGCACCTTCCGCCTAATAGTATTTTTTTTATTATTTTTTATTATTTCATTGTCGTAACAACAAGTCGTCAACGAAAATATCGCCATTTCTCCGTCAGGATAGTAAGTGCACTCTGTATTAGTTACTACGGTTTCCTAAGTCACACACACACACACACCACCTAGTGAGAGAAAAACACAGAAAAAAAAAGAAAAGTAGTAAAGAGAATGAATGTAGGACTAATTAAAGTATTGGGCTGGATTATTTGAAATTAGGACTGAAATTACTAACTGCTATTGAGTTCAGTGTGATTGTCTGTGAAAGTGGTGGTGGTAGTGGTGGTGGTCGGCGGTAGATGGCGTTGGTGTTAGATGATGGAGATTGGTGGATGAGAGTAGATGCCCTCCCTCGATGAGTCGTTGGACTCCTTGGAGGTGTGATGTAATAATAATATCTCCTAATTGCGTATGTTCTCTCGCCGATTTGCCTGTTTTGAGGAATAAAAAACTATAGTTTTCCGGAGGGATAGCAATCCTACTACTTTCGTTATGAGACCAGCTAACCCATCCCTTCAGTTAAATTCCTGTAATGATACATCACATCTTAGACGGGATTCGAACCCAGGCAGAAGACACAATTTTATGTGAATGGTAACTTCACGGTCGGTGACATTTCTTATTTTAAAATCAAGGAAAATGTAGACAGATGAGTACAGATAATAACGACCCGTGTTATTTGGTTTTCGTAATGCACGAGCTTAAAAGTGCAGTGTGGTACTGAACTCTACATGAAATGGTGGAAGCACTGCGTGCGAAGGAAAATTTCGAACGCAGTGCTACAAACAAACAAAAAAAAAAAAAATATGCGGATTCAGACTTTTGATGAAGAAGGATCAAGTATCAGAGGATGAGGCTCATAACTAGTAATCTTAGAAAAAGGAAGAGAGATAGAAAAGGACCATCTCAAGGACAAAAAGAGAGGGAAAACAGAGATGGAGAGAGAGAGAAAGAACTGCAGGCAAATGAAGAAAGAAAAAAATAGAGGGAGAAAATTATTTTAAAAAATGAAAATTTCTATAGAAAAACGAGTTTTATATATTTTGATTTTAATGGAATTTTTCTTTTAATGACAGGATTATTTTGACAAAATATTTTATGAGTTTAGCAGAAACTTTTTTTTAATAATTTTTTTACTTTTCATTAGTCAGATCTGACTACCTTCGTGGTGTGGAGATAAAAGCTGAAAATTATTAATTAAATAAGCATAAAAATGTGAATAAAAAAAAACACTCAAACCAAACTGTTCTTCTTAGGAAGATCAGTTTTGTGAAAGTATCTGACTGATTGTTGTCTTCTTGTTGAGTATCACGTGATGTTACGCGAAAGACAAACATTTCTGAGCCACTGCAATGAGAAAACAAGCTATTGTTAATCGCACAGGATCAGAGGCAGGGCCGTTTCTACATTTTGCGGGGCCCTGTGCGAAATGGAAAAGCGGGCCCCTGAAAGTTAGTAACTTAAATTTTAAATGGATATCTTGTTAATTAATTAATTAAATCAAATATGAAAAATATTTATGCACATAAATAAACAAGTATGCTCTTTAGCATCAATTTAAGTAAAGGGAAAAAATTAGTTAAAAAATAAATGTGTTTGTATGTACATAATATATTCTTTTATTATGTAAGTACACATGATCATATAAATACGCCAGAACAAAGATTTATTTAATAATATAAATAATAATATAAAATATGAAAAAAATAACAATTTTTACTATAAAGAATGAAATATATGTATAACAACTTATAAGATTTAAAAGAAATCTTAATATATTAAATTTTATTTAACCTAATGCGCTTATCAATAAAATCATTTATAACGCTATCAAAATTCAAATTTTTTTGCTATTTCACACTCTATAGATATAGATATTATTGCCAGGGACGACAAACGTTCTTGAGACATAGAAAATCGCAGAGGTTTTTATTAATTTTATTTTTGAAAATGACCTTTCTGCTAATGCGACCGTAACTGGACTGGTCAATTATATTTGAAATGTCGTAGTAATATTTGGATAAATATCCGACAAATTATTTGCAATTATGAATTTTAAAATATTAATGGGTGCATCTTCTGGAACAATATTTCTAAAAATAATTAATTCATTGTAAAATTCAGATTCATCAATATCAGCATTTAATTTTTGATACAGCTGTTTGCAGCAAAATTTGAATTCATTTTCTGTCATTTTTCTTATTAATTTCATATCATAAAGAAATTCAAATGATTTTTCGTGAATTTCATACAATTCAAATCTTTTTTTTGACAGATTGTAGAGCAGTATCTAAAATTAAAAAAAATAAATTTATCCTAAAATTATCTTTGTTATCACCTATGTGTGATTCATTAGGCGTTTCATAATCAAAAAATACTTTTCTTCGACGTACTCGACTTTCTTTAAATTTAATTTCTATTTCTAATAGATTTGACAGTTCTTTAATAATCTCAAAACATCTATCAAATCCTGATATTCTCTGCTCTTCAAAGTACTGCACTAACTCTTTAACACTTTCATTGCCAAGCTAAAAATTGGAATTTCGTGTGGTGGCCAAATTTTTTTTATTTTTTTATTTAGTTAGCGACGGCAACGCGATAACGCGTGATCTGCCAACCGGTGAGAACTCATATCGCGTGATTGGCAATGAACGTGTTGACATGCTTAGTTGCTACGTCTATGGGAATTTTTGCATTTTGTAATACTTTACTTATTAAATTAACTTTTGACAAAAGCTCATACCGAATTACAAGCCTTAGTATAAACTCAAAGGAATCTATTTGTTCATATATTGAAACCACTTCTACTTTGATAGTAGTGCATTTAAAAATTCTGGAATTTGAAAACGTACAGCTCTAACTGATTCTATTCTACATTCCCATCTTCTATCACATAACGGTTTTGGAGTTAATTGTTTAACAAATTTCTTTAATATTCCCAACGTGAAGTTGAGGCAGCAAATAATGTATATATTTTTTGTATAACATTAAAAAAAATTATTGCTATAATTAATGATTTTGCGACATTCCCTAAAATCAAATTTAAATTATGACAGGCTCAAGGAGTATAAAATGCCTTTTCGTTTTCATTTAAAATGTAAGCACGAACTCCCTTATATACGCCTTTCATATTCGCTCCGTTATCATACCCTTGCCCTCTACAATCTGACAATTTAAGATTTAATTTATTCAAAAGTGATTTTATATTTTCAGATATACCTTTACCAGTAGTGTCATTAGTTGTTAAAAACGTCAAAAAGCGTTCCCGAATTTCAATATCTGCCTCAAATATATGTAAAAATCAAAAAATTACTGAAATTTGCTCCTGATGACTAACACCAGGAGTACAATCGAGAATTATTGAATAGTACTTTGCCTGTCGTATCATATTTACAATATTTTGTTGAATTTTGGTTCCCAATTAATTCATTTTGCACAATGGGTGATAGATACGAATTTTGTTTCTTACTTATAATTTTTTTTCCCGAACATCGCATTAAACGATATTTTAAAAGTGGATCAAATTCTGCAATTAATTCTATGATTCCAAAAAAAATACCATTATGGGCTGTGTACAAAGTATCAAAATTACCTCTAAAAGCTAAATTATGTTCGCATAAATAAAGAATTGCTGCTACTATTCGTCTTAAAATATTTCTTAACCGTTCTGCTTCAAATTTTATGACATTTTGATTTGTCTGATCAATTGTATTGTGATTTTTTAAATGACATTCCATTTGTGTCCATGAATACATGCATTTCATGTGCACTGGATTTCGTTCGTGCGACTTTAATCTTTCACTTGCATGTCGCCAGTCAGAAAAGCCATTATTAGATAAAAAATTAACATCAGAAGAAAATAATTTGCAACAAAAACAAAAAATAGAGTTGGAAGAGTTTGAATCTCCGTTTGCAATTGTCCTAACATAGTGAGCTGTGGAAAAACACCTCTTGTTGTCATCTTTTGGAAAATCATTTTCAGTCGGAGGAGACGGTGGACCGCGTTGTACAATTTGTGTTAGTGTTGCGTTGTTCAAAATTTTGGGCCATGTTGCTGGATCATTAATAGTAAATAGTTCACCTTCCTCTGGTGTCTCAGTTTTTGGATCTTCGATACTCATTGTTTGACCAAACGCGTCATGTTCTCCGCTTCCTTTGAGTATTTCAGCGCTCTCATTATTAATTAACGTTGAAGCCGAAGAACTGTTTGTAGCTATTTCAGAACTCCCGTATCAACTGATATATCTCAACAAATATATGAGTTCAACTTCATAAATTTAAGCAGTGAATTTCTTTGACGTTCCTCAACCGCTTCTTTTTCTTGTTTTCGCTTTCGTTTTTCATGCCCACTTGGGTATTTTCTCCCATAATAATCTCTCTCACAACTAGTCATACGCTAGAATTAAATACGATAGATTTAATTACAGAATAAGTTAATAAATTAGAGCAAAATTACTTACCTGATAATTAAAATATATCTGAAATAGATAATATTAGAAAATAAATAAATCTAATATAGATTGAAAACTGCTATTGAAGAAAAATTCTGATGTTGGATAACCAAACACCAGTTTACAAAATATATTTTTTAAGATGTTTTGCAAGTAATGTCACATAAAAAAATTGCCATGACAGTATGTTTATACTTGTTCATAAAATTATAAACTAAATAAAAAAAACTCCTTAAAATGATTAAAAACACCTGTTTTTAAATGCACTTTTCCCTATTTAACACTATGTTGTACGACAGTGGTGGCGAACCTTTTTATGTGCGCGTGCCAAAAGTTTACAAATCAAGTTGCTGACGTGCCGTGGAGTTTTTAACAGGGGAAAAATTAATACAAAATTAGTTGCACAATTTTATTGAGACAAGTTTAAAAATTAACATAGAATTTCATAAAAATGAACTCATAATTTGGCATACACATTGTCGTATACAAATCAATATCAACCTATTATCAATTTATTAATTTATCAATATCAATTTATTAATGAGATTTTTGCTGTTGTACATTAGATGCCAAATGCTTTATATCAGGCTCATATTTTGCCACTGTTAGTAATACACGCGCCGAATGAGATTCATCAGTCATTCTATTTCTTAAACTGTCTTTTATAAAATTCATATAAAATTCATTTCGAAAAATAATGATTCACAAGCATATGTAGAGGAGAAAATTGATAATATAGCCATCGCTAGTTTTTTTTTTTTTTTTAATATTTATTCTTACTGTATTAGAGGACCCAGTCCCAACAAACTAACTCGTAAATACCGTTCCCATTTTTTTAAAGTTCGTACATTAAACTAACGTTTAATGTTGGATTTAATATCCACTTAAATTTTATAATTTTGTATCGCCGATGTGAAGCCTTTTCGCTATTTATTTTAGTAAATAAGTATTAATAATTAATTATGGAATAATCATAAAGAGTATTAGTACACTTATGTATACGGTGTAGCATGTTGAGAAATATAAAAGTACGCATTTAAATTAATTATCAATCACAGAACTAATGCTACAATATTGTAGTTTCCTCAGGCCAACATCATTAAATTAACTTGTGGTACGTTTCATTGACATATCCCATTCTGATCACCAATTTATTTATAATATTATTCAGTATCAAATTGATTATTGTATTATTAAATTGATTTTAATGATTTTTAATTTTAAATTGATTTTTTTTTGAAGAAAAAAAAACGGTAGTGAGAAAAATATTTATGCATTGTAACTCACCATAGAAGTCAGCGGAGCAGGGAAGCAGCAGAAGGATGTCGACTTGTCGGCGAACGCTTACCGTCGAATATAACTTGCCCTCGCGTATAACTGGCACCCCTGATTTCACTTTACGAAAAAAGACATTAAAACGTTTTGCATATATACCTCCCACACAAAAACAACACGCCTTAGCCAACAGCCATTACATACTGGAGATGCAAGAAAAAAAAAAATAGTTTTATTGTATCCCTGAATAAGGCACAGAGGCTTTTGTCTCAACAAATAGTGCAATTAGAGACAGCTGGAATAAAAATGGCGCTAACTAATGAATCACATGCACCCCTCTCACAGAAACTACACTGTATAGATGCAAGCAAAACCATATATTGCACCGGAAATACAGTATCTAACTAAAACTCTTGTCTAATTTTTCAATTACATGAAATAAGTGTTTGTTTGATTGCATTTGAAATTTTCGATGTCATTATGACAGATCACAAAGGCTGACTTCAAATAAAATTCTACCACGAATTGAAACAATCCATATAATGCTTGTGTAAGTTTCCCCTTCCAGCTCAAACGCAAACAAGGCAATAAAAATCAACGAAGGGTTGAAACTTTGTGTGAGTAGAGCCCGCCGGTAACGAGAAGTTCTGTCGGAACGATAAACGACACCCCGTCGTGAATGTCTTAAAACTAAGAAATATATAGTGAATGTTGTTATGACAGATGCTATGGAATTCGGTTGAAGAGAATTAGCATTTCAACTCAAAAATTGTCGGTTCCATTTGTCTTTAAAGGGTCGCGTGATCTTTTGTTAATACCACACCAACAGAATTCATGTCTCCATAGATGCTGTCTCCTGTAAAACAAAATTTAATTTGTACGCATTGTAACAATTAAAAAAAAAAAGTTTGAATAATTTATAAGTGTATAAAAGGATACCATATGTAAATCGTTGACGTGCCAGCAAAATTCTCGGGCGTGCCATAGGTTCGCCACCCGTGTTGTACGATATTGTTGTATATCTTAGAGTAGTTTCAAATACTAGCTCTAGCGCTACGTACGATCTTATTTCGCTTATTATAACAACAATAGTTGGTTGTAAAATTATATACATATATTTTTCTATATAATAATATTTTTTATATAATAATTATTATATTAATTTATATAATAATTTTTAAAAAAATTTATTTTTTCAATTTTTTGCGCTTTGCGGGGCCCTGTGCCACCGCACAGTTCGCACACCCACGAATACCTGATCAGAGGAGATGATCGAATGGCACAGTGAGATCCTCATTCCGATTAATCGCCAATACTTCTCTTTGAAGGCCTCTTCCTCACTTTGAAAAACTTCGTCGCCAATCTTTCTTCTTTGAATCAACCACCCACATTAGTACATTTTCCTTCTTTTAATAATTCCCCTCACCTCTTCCTTCTTTGAAAACGCCTCTTCGTCACCAGCGGTTCCTTCGTTAAACTGATACCCTCACCAGTACCTCTTACTTCTCTGAGAAATCCTTTTCTCTGAAAAGACGTTCATCTTTTCTGTCATGTAAGGCAGGATTGCGAAATTCCAGCCTAATTTATGTACCTTTCCAAAGGGTGTCCAGTTTGGCGTTTCTTGAGAAGCGACATACCTGCCCGATGCTCATCTCAAAAAGACTGTCATGTTTGGGCAAAATGAGGAATGTGACAAGTTTTTTCTCTCACCACACAACGTGCTGTTTCCCTGAAAGTTTAAGGGGTTGAAGAATCATTATTTAGTTTGTGGGTTTGAATGTCACTTTGACCTCTTTAGATCTCGGACTTCTTTGTGGACAAATTTAAGATGAATAGTTTTTCAAGATTTCTGGAAACATTCGCGAGGAGTTCTTCAGGGGCGTTTTTTTTATTTTTTATTTTTTTTATTTATTTATTTATTTTTAATCATCTTAGCCATTCCACGAAGAAATACCCTTCATTATAAATTTCTTTTTCAAATGTAGCAATTTCCTTAAAAGAATATCAGAGACGAGACTGAAGGACCAATTAAAACATTGGGTTGGATTATTTGGCTGATATGAGATGACGTGTGAAGATATCTTTGCTTATCATAAACTGAATATCTCACGTGATTACCATTCTTTCTAATTCGAATGTCAAGAAATGAAGTGGGTCTACTTGTTCAAGCTCCGGTGCCAAGTGAAGACACTGCCGAGTGCGTACTTAGAATAAGGAGTTCACACAATGACGCTTGGTCATCTGCATTGGTCCTATTTGAATTAAAAAAAAAAAAAAAATGTTATTTTTTCTCTTGGTTTAGGAAAGTCAAGTTTTCCGTTAATACTTTGCATCTTATTACGATGGGAAGCCGAAGAAATATTTTTGAATTTATAGCAAGGATTAGAGTGGGATACGTACAGAAAATGAAATACGGAAGACACGAAATGAGCGGGTTTGCTGTACTGACCTTGAGTCCCTCCTTCCCAGTCACGTTGTTATGGTGTACTACGTTCCTATCGTGACAACATGAGCATTACTAATGGCCAATGTGGCGTAATATCAAGGCACCAAGCCCTATTGTGTTCTTTCATTCAGTTACGGATTATGAAACTTCATATGCAGTCCTATAGTGGGCAACCAGATACTAACCAACGGCATCCGCTGCTATCCATCATAGCTAACCAACAATCCAATGCTTCCCCCTCCCCCACAGTTTTTAACAAAAAAGATTCTTCCTTTAGTTCAGATGGAGAATAAATTACTGCAAAGCTGAGAGATGGGTTAAGAGTAACTGCAGCTGAGCTTCTAGTGGATTGCTGTTCAAGGCCCGTCTATTGGCGAACTCAGATTAAAGTATCAATTAGCTTTTAACTCGCTTCTCTTCCTATCTATAGGCGAATTCCCTTACACAGGTTCCTTGCGAGTGGTGTGAAAGAACTATAGCCAAAGGGGAAAAGAAGGGGGGAGAATATCTGCGTGAGATAGACGCCCCACAACGTGCCACTCTCATCAAAAAATCATTAAGAAATCGTTAAGGACTTATCAATTGTGGTAAGGTACAGTCAGAGGAGGGAGACAGATGGGAGGAGATCAGCCCACAGGAGATAAGAGTAGGGGGAGGAACACTAGGGGCGAGAGGAAGAGGAATCTAGCAACCTAAGATGGTTGGAGGATTATCGTAGCTGTAAATGTGTCGCGAAGGGTCAAGTGACTGGGTTAAGACGTAGGGACTGAGATAAAAGCACAGACAACTTCGGGCAGTTATTGTCTTCATTTTTTTTTTTTTTTCCCACTCGGCTTGATTACCCTTTTTCCCTATTACTTTCATCATGATCAAGGGATGCGTGTTTCTATGCCATTACTGAGTTGATCAGACTAGTATGAGAATTTTTTATTAATAGCTATCATTGTTTTAAAGCTGAAAGACTGTAAAGTATTGTTATAAAGCAGAGAGGCATTGTTGCGTCATCGCCGGTTCAAAACAGATTGTTGTAAATAAGGGAGATTTCTTTTGTTCAGACACAATTGTATCAAAGATGAAATATTGTTGCTGTAAAGCATTGTTGTAATTTCATTTATTGTACAACGAAGAACTGTACATCACACTGGCATTATTTTTTGTATAGCCGAGAGTATTATAAAACGATTTGATATTAGATGGAGGAAATTAAAAGACATGCGCTGATAAATGGAAAAGTCGACACAAAGAGAAAGAGAAAATCCTTGTATTCATTGGTGGAAACAAAGGCTTTATTTTGCTGTCATAAACTCGCCTATCTCTTGTTACTTTCGCTCGTGCGAGCCTCTGACCCAAGAAGACTCTTCCAAGATAACAAATCGTTTCTGAGAAGAAATCAGAGTTTGAGATTGGCGATGAGATTCATCGGATGAGTAGAACTACGTTGCCGTGATACACGGATAACAACATTTCGATAATGCGCATCCTCCGATGTTACGTGATTAAGACAGTAGAGAAAAGTGTATCACATGGAAGAGTGGAATTTATGAAAGCCTAATTGAACACCCATTTACAAATTAATTGCATTAACGTGGCAGCGTAGAAAGATTTTGTTGAACATTATTGCAGACGAACTATTATTAGAATTTCGATTTGTTTTTTTTCATAAAATGATTGTTGATTTTTGATTGTTGAAATGAAGTAGGATTTTGATTGTTGAAATGAAGTAGGATTTTTATATAGAAACGATTAGCTCTGTTAATTGTTGGATTAACATTAATCGATATTTTAAATGAATAATTAATTGTTCGGTTAATTGTTGAGTGATACGCTAGTGATGGAGGGATCTATTTCTTCAACAATGATTAAAAATGACAAAAAAATTGAGAATAGCTAACGATTTATTCTAAATATGTTTTATTATTTTACATACTTTTCCCTCAAAAGACACATTAATAATTTTATTATAAAATATATGGTAGTTTATATACATTTTTTTTATTTTTTAATCACACTTTCGTGTTGCATGATAACTGAATTAGTTCATAACATGGGAATACATTTAATGAAAAGAGAAAACTAATTCATTTTTTGTTAGTTTCCCTGCTTTTCTGCAGAATTACAGAAATATTATCAACTAGATATCAGTTTATAGAAGTAAGATTTTTGCTAAGTGCAAAATTTAAATGTTAAGTTCATTTAAAAAGCCTGTAATCAATTTAAAGATGAACAGAAAAATGATATAGGACCAGTTTATTTTGTTACGACATGTATGACATTTTGACCGATAGATGTCGCTACAAGTTGGCTCCGATGAAACGGCTTCCCAGACAGCTTGTATAGCGTTATTTTTCGGAAAGTGTTTGAAAAATTTTAAAACTTAAGGCATAAAAGATAGAATAGATAAAAAAATTAAAAAAATAAAATAATAAAGGTATAATGAGGGCTACAGTCTTGAATACAAATTCATTTCATGTGGAACTTTTAACGATCACTTGAAAAATTTCAAACCATTTCTATAATTTGTGTTTATCTTAGTTTAGAATGCTTTATTTATATTGTTTATGTTAATTAAATAATTAAGATAGTAATGCATAATAAACAATTAACTTGAGTGAGAATAAAATAATCTTTATTCTCATTTATAGCTTTATTCATCGCAATATTTACATGAAAGTTGTTGCAGATGATCACACTATATTATTATTATTATTATTATTATTATTGAAACTAAACCATTTTGGAATAGGCTTTAACTTTTGATTCTCGTAGCATGTTTCTGTACTACTCAACGATGAGATTTATTTGATTGAGAAATAGGTGGCAGCACCATCGCGAAAAACTACAGGTCTACTTCGAGATCTTTATTTCGGACTTTCTCATCCACTGACGTCAAAGAAAGTTCCTTTTCGTGCAAGAGGGAAACCGCTGGAGGACCCACTTCTGTGCTAATTAATCTAGTCGTGGGAATTCTGACTGGTTTTAGTTAATGTCTTGAGTACAAACAGATGCATGACCTAACAAGCGCGAGCGGTTCTTCACAGTTAAGATTCGGAGCGCATTAGCTGCACAGAGCAGTTTTAACCTTTACACAGAAATGTTTGAAATATTGTTAAGTTCCTCTGGCTACACTCGATTAAACATACACGCTGTTAGTCTAACTGAGGTGGATTAAAGAAGCAGAGGGAGGATATCTTGTGGCATATCTTGCGAGAAGTCGTCACCAGTGAAAAATCTAAAGATTATATATTTTATTTTTATTTTTTTTATGCATAGAATTCTACAATAAATTACAATTAATTTGCAAACAGTTAATGGGCATTACTAAGTTCCAGATTGCTATTTCTTTTATAAAAGCTTTCACACGAAGCTTAGACCTGTTTCCTAAGAAAGTAGAAGAATTTTTCCTCTCGGAAATTGGGGTAGTCCCTTTCCAAAAGACCCAAACCTTTCAAGGAATAGCAATTAATAGAATATATTTTGTCTCGCGATTTGAGTTGCTTTCTGATTAATTCAAACCACTCGTAATATCGAAATAAGCAACGACCTTTGATCGGCTGTATTATATCTGTTAACTGTATGTGTGTTCTGCGGCTGGTTTGTTTTCTTTGCTGGAGGGAACTTATGCCATTCTCTATGCTACAGACTAATGTCTTTGGTGGTTGCGGTTAATTTCTCAACATTGGTATCAAGTTTAGTAATAGAACTAAGTCTGTCCTCTAACGCGATGTTTTCAAAACACATTTTTCCCATCGTACAGAAATACGATGGGAGTAACAAACTCACATTGACCTAAGCGGAAAGAAATGAAGCAATATTAAAAAAATAAGGCGACATCAAGTCGCCTTTAAAACATAAAAGCTGCAACATCCACTGCATTGTATAATGAAATATGGAACCACCTTGATAGAACCGTCTGATCTGTTTTTCCAAATAAATAATTAAAAAACTCAAATTCCGACTGCTTTTTTTTCAATCTTTTTTTTTTCTGATAACCAAAAGACATTAGAAGAGGGTTTTTTTTTTTTTTTTTTTTCAGTGTTCTCTTGAACTTTGTTTCCACTTGATCCGTATAACAGTGGAATGAGCTTTTTCTTTGTCCACTTTCGTAAAACCAAGTCTCTGTGCTGCTTCGCATTCTCTGACGGAGTGTGTGTGTATCTTTTACCGCACGTGACTCGTGTCACATACAGATGTCATCTGTTTCCAACAGGGGAAGAGGCAGTTAAAAAAGATAACTGCAATCGCTATCCATCACTGTCACGATCCTTAACTTCCGTGAGGTAGTTTGCTGGCAAGCGAAGTGCAGCCAGTTTGCTCTTCCTAGTTAGAAGGTGATTCCTGCTTCACTGCCATAATTTGTAGTATATTAGCGAACTTTCGAAAAAGATACATAATGGCGGCCGCGTGAATTATTTTCATTTACTGACCCGGACAACTTCCCAATATTGGAGCTGTTTTAGAAGTGTAGAGGGCGCCACTGGGCTTCTTGTGATAAACGGATTGCGAAAGCTTTCGGCATTCTTATGAGGTGGAAAGAAACTAAAATAGGATGAAAACAAGGAAAGAAAATATAGAGAGAAAGATAAAAAAATCAAAAGGAAGAGATAGATGAATTCACGTGACAAATGATCAAAAAAATGATTTAAAAAAAAGGATGGAATCGTTTGGATCTCTACTTCGATGTTTAAAAGGTCGCATCGCATTAGGTTTAAGTTATAAATAACAGCAAAATTTCGGAAGTTGTCATTAATTATCGTATCATCTTTCACGGCGTGGAAGATAACGGGACTTGTTTCCAAGAATATCTAACAAGTCATAGTGAGCTCTTTCATGCTAATGTGGTCCATTTTCTTTGCCTCTGAAGTATCCTATATGATAAAATAACACCGGCAGCAAGAGTACGTTGTTTTTGTTTTTGTTTTTAATTCTTCAATCTTGGTTATTTCCTTCTTTTATTCCATGAAGATGTTGAGGATGAACTAGTCGGTGTTATGTGGAGATGTTGGGGTTTGCTCCTTCACAAGAAAGGAAAAAAATCCCTAGAAAACGCCTGCAAATATCAAGCAGAGTATCCTAAGTTGCTGCGATATATTCTTAAACAATAAAAACAAAACAACAATGGCATTACTAAACAATTAAGCGCAACAATGCCAACAATGCATACAGTCACGCACATGGTTTGGATATTTTATTGTCGTTTCAATCATTAAACAAATAATAAAATTCTTTACAGGAGCTTATTTATTTTTATTTATTTTAATAGTTTTCAATAAAGAGGTGGGGACTGAGTATGATTTCATAACAGATACCATGAGCATAACGGTGAAGGCCGAACTTAACACAAAAATAATGTGCGTGTCATCTGGCTTTCAATCTGTTAAGGAAAAGATTAAAAACAGCCATTAGTTGAAAGACAAAAGAAAACTAAAACCTTCCAGAAGCAATGGTAGAGTAAGCTACTGATGACGTATTAGATGACGTCATTAGTAGTGTGAGTTAACGAGGTTAATTAAACTTTTAGGAAAATAAATTTCTCCTTAGATCGGACTTCCTGATATATCTTAATAATAATTAATTTGGACGACCATGAAAGATTTATAATTAATTGCTCGGTATTAATTTTAAATAATTAGTTCATATCCCTTTTGGGACAAATTTCCTGGCAAAAAAACTTCGAGGACTGTCATTATCGATGGTAACATTAACGGTGAGTATTAAGTAAGTTTTTTTTACTAATGAAATTAATTACAATTAGCCGTAAAGACTATGAATCATTGTCATCGCTTATGCAGATAACCTAGGATCCAAGTATCCAACTTCCCAAAATATTTTCACAGTAGAAGTAGTCCCCGAAGTTCACTAAATGCGTAATTAAAAGACTCCGTTCTTAGGTCAAGTGTCAAAGGTCATAGGGATTAATTTTTTTTTTTACTCCAATATCTGATCAGATAAAAAAAATTGATCCGAATATCTCGTGGAAACTAATAAAGATGAAGAAAGAGATCGGATGCAATTTAACTTGTTAAAATATTCATTGTTTAGTGCATCAGTGCTGTCATTCAAATATTATATTTCATCTACACACGACAATGGCATTCAGGTATTGTTGCGAAACACAATTTCAAATGATTGCTGTTTCACTTAGTTGCAAGCATTGTTGAAATTTTGCAACAGAATATTCGAAAATGACTGTCTACTGTTGCTATTTATTATTGCTGCTTTTAACGTATTGTTTGTTGAATTAGCATGCTAAGTTGATGTTGATTACAACTTTAACTGTAAAACAACCATAGAGCAGTAGCGATGGCAACAATAAATATAACAACCGTCTACATTTGTAGCTATTGTTCAGCATTTTTTCTGTAGTTTATAAGGATAACCAGTTTATATTGTTAAAGCACTTATAGAGCAAGTAAGGTGAACCGATGACCTACTTAGTATGGAGGTGTCTTATAGGAGGTGGTCGCTGGCATAAAGAGTGGAAAAGCAAAAGACGAAGAGGGAAACTCATACAAAAGAAGGTATGAAAAGTGGGAGGGATGTAAGAATTGACGGAGAAAGAACGAGGAGTGGAAGGCTTCCGCTAGTTTTAACAGGGAAGTGGGTGTTTCGGTCGCACCATTGTTTGAAGAGTGGTTGATAATACGGAAGCATACAGCGATGTGATGGGACATTTAAGGGGTGGCGGCGATGTCATTTTGGGTGGTCAGTTTTGAAGATGGATGCTACGATGTAGTGTACGCGGGAGAGGAGAAAGGCTCGGCGTGCTTTTCAGTCTATTGTTCGACCCTGGTTACGATGGGGGGTTTCCATCAGGTTGAATGTCATGCATTTGAGCTTGTTTGATTTGGGGGGGGGGGGTGTTCCCGCTCAAGAATACTCTGCAGCTGACTTAGTTGCTTGCATAAATTGCAAAAGTTCTTTCCAGTTGTTGTTGTTGTTTATGTGCTATGAAACTTCAATTTGAATCCCGCAGTTGCCAAAAAATCGAGTTTTTTGGCAACTGCGGAGGCTATGGAAAGGTGAAAGTCGGTCCGAGAAGAGAAATCTGATCATGCTTTAACATCCGAGTGTTATTGAAGATAAGGGGGAAGCGACATGAGATCTTTTGTTTTGGCAACGATGAAGTTTACAAGGTTATTCTCACCCTGCTGAAGAATACCGAAACCATCCGAATCCAAGGTATTTTTTATGGAAGATCTTGAGGCTTCTAATGATTGGTCACTAAAACTCAAATGAGAACGAAGAGTGGGGTGTAGTGTCACGAGCATAGCTAAGGATAGGGCTCGAGTAAGAGAAAGCGCAGGTCATTACGCACAGGAGAATCAGACGGGAAAGTTGGAAGAGAGTAAACCCGGGAGGAAGCTGGCGACCCAGTTGCGAAAGGGTGAAGGCAGACCATAGCACGAGACTTGACTGAGCAGATCTTTGTGCTAGACGGGGATCAGCTACTTTAGAAATCTCGAGAGCGACCACGTGCATTTCTCCAAACCGTTTCATGGCTTCAACCTAGAGGTGGATGATGAATTCTAAAAAATCAATTGCAAACTCCTATTGCAAGTGTAGCGGGATTCATATTGCTGGTTACATTACAAGTGGGCCTCCAGGTGACGCCTTCTTCATAGTTTTTGAGAGAACGAAGGGAGAGCAGTTGAACCGTAGTTGGTCGCCTGAAGTTTACTACCTTTCTTTGAAATGGGCCGGATGTAGACCATTCTGTACGGTAGCCACCTGTCATAAGTCATTCGGGATTTTTTCTGGCGAAAACTAGAAGCGGTTTGTTGCGAGTAGTTCTTGGTAAAGTAAGTGACGAGTTGGTAGGCAGAAATCTGCTTCCAATCGCCTTAACTAGGAACCAAAAAGCGGGATTACTATTAGTACTGGCGGCAAGGTTCTGTCATTTCTCCATTTCAGAACTAGATTTAGGTTTATTAGTATTTTATTTATTTATTTACTTATTTTTATTATTTTTTTTTTCAGTTCTTGCGAGCCACAATGTAAGATAAATATAAGACTGAAGTTTTAGTCGTGATACGCTGAATTTTTAGTTTTTTTTTTTTTTCTTGGACCACTTGGAACATTTGTTGGAGAAAGAACTAATGCCTGTAATTTATCTAAGCAGGTGTTCGGATTAAGAAAAACTGAAGCGGCAATCAGGATTGTCTGGTATACTCATAAGAATATGGACTATCTGTGTTGCTAATGGCGAATTAGCATGCTCGATCGGCTAATTCGCTAATGGCGAATTAGCCGATCGAGCATGTGAGGGGTGCCGAGGCGAATGCCTCGGCACCCCTCACATGCTCGATCGGAGATGCCAATTAGGTGTTTGGGTATTTTGACTGCAGAAAACTAAACTTTAGAAATCGGTAATGAAAGAGGCTTCTGTGATTATCTGAATCCAGGGAACGATCGACACAGCAAGTGAATGTAACGTGGATTGGTCGGAAAAGTTTTGAACCAAAGCATATTGGAAGAACCCACCATATTGGAATCCCATTAGAACCGAACTGGCAGAGTAAGTGACGACAGGTTACACGTTATTGTCATGTAGAATAACTATTGGCTAGCCTACGGGACCGTTTTCATTACTGTACCCTGAGTGGGGGAAGAGAGACAATATAGGTCCCTACAGTGTATTTAGCATGTCCTTGAAATGTGTCAGAGAAAGAAACTGGAGTCTGATGAACAAACATGGAAGTGAGCCACTTCAGACCTCCGGTAAACAAGGTGTTGGTGTTTCACTGGTCGGCGAAAGACATCTGCCAACCAGAGGGGGGGGGTCCATTTGGCATCTCCTAAAAGTAGAGAAAGCATGCGCTTATAGCACTCGTCAGGTGCGCCAGAGCACCTTTGTGGAAACTGGCTACACGTCGATCAGGTGGGATTATATGTTGCGTATTGACAGATTTTTTATCCCGAGTTGCCTTGGTATTGCATTACTTAGATACGCGATTTTATACGTATTTTCACTTTGATTCCTTTAAGAGTTTTTTTTTTTTTTTTTTTACTCTGGACGCACTAAACTATTTTATCTACATCGCCGACCTGGTTGGCCGAGTGGTCAGCGTACCCTCTCTTCAATCAAGAGGCTGCGGGTTCGAATCCCGCAGTAGGCATGAATGTTTGTGATTGTTTTTAGGTAGTAGATGAATGTCATCGCCTGGTGTGAGACCACTGTCCCGCTTACTGGAGACCTGAAGTGGCTTGAAAAAGTTTTATATTTGGTCTCTGTCATTGAGCAGAGTTTCCGGGCTATGTAAAAAAAATAAACGAAAAATACAAAAATAAATATATATAAAAATTTATAAAAAAAAAACGGAAAAAAAACTTTAGTCCACCTATGGTACAAAATGTACTACAAGTAAACAAAGTAACCGTTCGTAGGTGGGAGCAACACACACACACAAAAAAAAAATCTGAGGCACTCTATTCGCTCGGTTTAGGGATATTCTCAAGCGCCAGACAGAAACCCAGGATGCCTGCAATAGATTAAGTTATGTTCATCTCTTGGTTTGCCTGGCTTCTAATGAGATTGGTTGTTTCTGATTCACGACAGATGCGACCTAAGTCAAGACAGTAGTGTACTGTGTGTACACTGCGCGTGTTCTTCTAGCCTATTTGTCTATTTTACAAGATGAAAATTTTTCAGTTTCCGTGAGGAAAAGCCCTGCTACCTCCTGAAGTAAACGACCGGCTAACCTTCTAGTGACACGAGATCGGTTAAGCCCTACATCAGTTAAACTATAGTAACTGATGTTGAAGTTAACAAGAACGCTAAAAAAAAAAAAAAAAAAAAAAAACTTATATCTTCTAAAGTTAAGCTCAGCACTACTTTAAATGATGACATTCGTGGATCATAATCTAACACAATTATTGTTATTATTATTATTGTATGTGACTTCCACACACGAAAAGTTGGAAAGCTATAGTCCGTTAAATCATAGATGAGATACGTTTTTATTTTATTTTATTTTTATTTATCTGGTCCTCTTTACTGTTCGCAATGATTATTAGCTGTTGTCATGGAAACATGAAAGCATGCCATCACTTCCGGTTTAATCGACAGCAAAACTATAAAGAGAACATTGTTGTCAAACAATACTTGCATTGCAAACATATTCACAATGCTTGGATGCTAGTCACGTGGTTATATACAGTGCCGAACAGGGTATTGTAATGTAATGACAGAAGAACAATACTTAGAATTAGCTTACGTAATTTTATATTTAAAAAAAATTGTAACAGTTTTCTTTCTTTAAATGTGTAGTATCTGAAGAACGTAATGGAACCTTTATCCAAATCTCGGGATAAGTTTGCCGCACATGCGAATAAGGTACATTTTATAAGGATAGTCTTAAAGAGTGTTGTACTGAGTATTATGGATATTTGAATAGGAAATATAAATTAAAAAAAAAAGCATGGTTGATATTAATGCACTGCAAAAAATCTTTATACATATATACTAGGGGGATCCTCCCCCTGACGCCTACGGCGCTCCCCCCCCCCCCCGAGTTCCGGACTCGTAGGCCGGTTCTCCTTGAATTCTGATGACTCGAATTTTGAAGATTCGACACTCAGGGTAGCCCCTGAGTTTCACAACGTTTCAAATAAATTGACAAAAAACGTGACACAAAAACGTTTCATAAAAAGGCTTATCATTTTATAACTATAGGGTAGATATATATATTTTTCTTCTTTTTTTAATTCTAAATCGTTTTAAAGTGGAATAAATATTATTATGTGGCTAGTTTTCCGAAGACAGACTTATTTGTTTACAGTTTGCATGTTCTTTGCTCAAGTACTTGAAGTGAGAGCATGAAAGAATTCTGCTCACTGTAGTAGTTTGAGTGAAATGTAGACACTTACATAAATCTGTATTGCAAGTCATATTTCATATTGAGAAGTACTTTAAGTGATTTTGAAATAGCACAAAGGGAATATTATTTTCCCAAGTATTCGTATCAAATTCCGTGCTCGTCTACTTTTGTAGCAAAGATAACTTGCCGGGTTTTTGCAATTTCTATTAAATTAGACCTAAACTTAATATATTCCTCTTTGGGTCTTTTTATTATTATTTTTCTGCATAATTATTTTCTGTATTAACAGTTTTATTATATTCTGTCTTAACAATCAGTTAAAAAATACCAAACAGACGAAACCAATTTATTATATAAAGAGATTATTGTTACGCAACAATACTTGGATAAAACTTGAAACCCGACAATAGACAGATCAACAATGTTTTCGATAACTGACTTTCTATAGTCTATGACAACATATGATAACCATTTTCATGTTATAAATTTGCTTGTTATTACTATTCATATACGCTCTTTAAAACTGTAATTACAGCTCTAGATGCAAAGGCCAAATTAATCTATTAGTTTTCCAAGGAAGAGAACTTCTATACGAAAAGTCGAAGCAATTGATGTGTACGATGTTCAGTTTCATCCTCTTTCTAATTTCCCAAGTATTCTCTTCAAAGAAGATGGCTCGGAATCTAATGTCGTTATTATAATTACTCCCCAAAAGGTCTCATTAGGAAGACAGCGATTTCTGTAACTATGGATACAGCACTGAGACTTGTGTGGGGTTTTAAAAAAAGACACTGGTCAAGGACAAAAGTTTTACTTGAGTTACATCACTAATGAGATGCTAAAAGAGAAGACAAAAAAATGACTGAAGGTGGAATATATTAGAAATTGCAAGGCAAAACTGGATTCTAATCATTGATGCATGAAATAAGACTTAAACAGAGGACTGCCTCATAAAAAAGATACAAAACTAGTAATAATAATAATCCCATTTCTGTATCCAGTTAGCAGGAGTTTCGGTCTCAGAGAAGAGAAAGACACGAATTAACGACTGCTGGAAACAGTTAAGGTCTTTTCAGAGGCAGATGAGCTAGTTGGTCTCATACGGAGAGGTCAGTTTTTATCCCACAAAACAGACAAACAGGCCGGAGAACACATAGTTAAGAGACAAAACACACTCGCTTAGGACCCTATTACTTCTACCGCAACTGCAACCAAATCGTATGTAATTTCTATTCGTTAGACTCAGCTACGGTTACGTTTAGCGCCATCTTTCGAGTAAAGATGAATTTATTGTCATTTTTTTAATAATTCTAAATAGCAATAGTAGGGCTAATCACGAGAGTCATTTTACAATCTGTTGTAGATTTTGATATTAGTTTTCTGGAAGTAAATTATAGACCGTTCTGCGTATCTTCGGATCCAGTGAAGATCAATGGATTAGCCGAACAGCGTCTTACTAATCTGTTTTCAATAAAAATAATTTAATGGTACATAAATGAAAAGATTCAAAAGACGACACCTTCTGAGGTTGACACACACAAACAGACAGTAAATGACACTTGGAGAAAGGCCACGACATCGCACGACTCCCTAGCTTTTATGTTCCCTCTGTTACCCCCTAGTGAAACCCTCCACCCCAATGTACGGGTTTGACTCTCCAAACCCGTGTTTCCGGCGGGGCAGCCCTCCGCTATGTTAATTAACACCCTAATTACGGGCGTCATTAGTCGATGGCCTGTCTTGCTGCTACACGGACGAGCAGAGAAACGCGGCCCTTGGCAGCAGCCACCCCGTAATGAAGTTCATAATTACACGTCCCGGGTAGCCCTCCACCCTGCATTAATCGCAGTCTAATTAGGACCGGGCTCTGCCGTCCGCCATACTTTAAAACGCAATATTAATTAATCTTACGACTCGAGTCTCAAGCATACCCTCCCCCGTGTCTTCTTCCCCCTCTCCTCACATCAGTCTTCTGTCCTATCGAAGTGGACAGGACGCGGTGGAGAAGAAAACACTGCTTTCAGTTTGAAACTTGCGGTCGCCCATCATTGCGGCCGTCGTCATGGCAACGGCCTCTCGAGGGAAATTGGCGGCATGGTGCCACTAAATGTAAGCAGCGCTAAATCTGGGCTAGCCCTAATTAACTCATTCTCTGCAAGGAGAGGCTCATGTTCGATCTTTCCTAATACCTTTTTATAAATCTGACATAATCATTAGCAGCCGTCTTCCTGGTGTCGAGAGTAAAGGTGGCGTTTAGGAAAGTGAAGGGGGGAGGGAAAAGCAATGCGTCAGTGTAAGAGGGGGGCCTGCCTTTTGCAATTACGAAAGAAAACACGCGTACAAAGACCTACACATCAATGTAAATATGGTTCTCGCGATAAAACTAGTAAAAGGGTCCTCTTAAAATAAATGGTTAAGGGAGGTTCGATTATAAATAAAGTGCGGCTAATTGGAAGAAAGCGAGGCCCCGGAGAAAAGGGGAAAAGTTGTAGTCAAGGGACACACTCAGAGAGAGAGAGCATGGAATGCATTTCTTCGGCGTACTGTAGAATCTTTTTTTTCTTAAAGAAAGCGGGATTATGAGATCACCATGTCGGTCTGTCTGTTTGTCCCTCTTTAATAAGCAGCAGAACTGATTTAAAAAGAAAGGAGCGTGGACACAGGTTGTTATGTGCATGCTCGTTTTTTAAGCACAATTTTATCCAATTGAAATTGTAATAAAAAAAAAAATACCAAAGCGAAAAGACATAGATGGCGCGGTACGTACTTGTGTTTTGTTATTTTTTTAAATTAACCTACTTTGTGAGAGTTACAGCTTGACACACACACAAGCAAAGAGCAGTAAGATAATATCCAAAAGAAACCTCTTCCCAATCCCCTTAAAAAATTATTGCGGGGAGACACTTATGTAGCTTTTCTTATTCGCACATATGCGATTAATTTCTATAGAAGTTATCTCCACGTCACGTGTTCCAATATTAGAGCATGCAAATAGTTCTGCACAATCTTCATCCGTATTAAGAGACTGATTGGGTAGCCTTTTAAAAATCGAGAAAATAATTAGGCAAACAAATTTCATACTCACTATTTTAGGAACGACCATGAACTTGGAACATCAACGTTCCTCAGAAAGTAAGTGTTTTTGTTCTTTGTTATTTAAAAAAAAAAATTTTTTTTTTACGTACTCAAGACTTTCCTTCCTCAGTATTGTATACTATTGGGGGTAGGGTTATAACTGGAACTAAACTTCGAATTATGTTAAGATCACTGGAAACATTATGCAGTTGTCTTAGTGTACGTCTAAACTACAGTTCGAAGTAATTTGTGAGCTTTACAAGTAGAAATATTATTTTGTATCCAATTAAAATAAATTACGAAAACAGTCAAGGATGGGTTTTAAGAGGTGATTTCTTTTGCCTGAATTGTGGATTTTTGCAAATGCTTGTGACGTTCAATACTCTGAATCAACGATTTAGCAGTTTCCGATGCCTGAAATATTTCTATTACTTCTGTTTAAGTTTCATTAGAGATTTCTGTTAGCTTTAGCGTATTTTATAGTAGCTAACACGGTATCGCCGAGAGGTTAGGTGTCCGGTCTCCAGCCAAGAGACTGCGAGTTCGAATCCCGTCGTGGGCATGGATGTTTGTGATTGTCCTACAAACTTTGTGTGGAAAGTGTCCAAGATTCTTAAAACTTTGCTAAACCTGGTTTTATTTCGTTTCAATCCCATTTCTAACTGCATGTTGAAGCTCGCTAGCTTCAAAACACCACAAGCAGTTTGAAATTCTTCACTGACCCAATACTTCAATCAACCGATGAACTTAATGAGTTTCCTGTTCATTATTTATTTTGTCTTCTTAAATTATATAAAAAAAAGCTGTTGCACACACAAAAATTATCATAGCTTAGTTAGGCTCTATTGTTTTGTTGTATTCGATTGTCAAATTAACTTACTTAAAAAACAATAAAACTACTAATTTATGTACATTCATATTACATTCTGTAGTATTCGTTTAGAATTTCTTTCCTCATTCATTTTTCACTGAATTCGAAGCGCTAATTTGCAGCAATCTTTCAAACAATGGACCATAATTAACTTGCGATATTTTTTCTCTTGGCCGATGTTGCACATTAACATTGGCTGCATTATCAGTAGGAAACTTTACTGATTTAGGTCTGTTCATTTTAAGCAGGGATTATGTGCTAATTTTTAATACAAACAAAATATTGAGCATAAAATAAAAATAATCATAAAAATAATACGCGAAGTTAAACTAAATGGGCCCGATTTTTATGGAAGGAAAAACTGGTGCTTCTTTGTGAATAAATCTGTCGCGTTTAACCAAGTTTAAGAATCTTGAATCTGCTCTTTTTAACCAACTGGAATGTGTTCCACCAATTACACTTGTGTGTCTGGGGTGGGGGAGGTGAGTGAGAGTAAAATGCAAAGCAATAATGGCCCGATAGTGTGACATAAGGGAATTTGAACTCGATATGTTAGTCTCGCGCTGGATTAACCTGTGACGTATCAGGGAAGCTACAGCGAGGTTTTCATGCGCAGTGGATTGTAGAATGTAGTGAGAATGATCAGCAGGTTTACCATCGGAGACGGATTGCTTATGGAGACGCGGAATTAGGGTCACAGGAATACGACAACTTAACAAATGAGACACCCGTTAAAATGACAGCTCAATGCGAAAGGGAGTCTGCAATGGAACGCGTAATGAATCTGAGGTAGAAAACGTACTAGTTGCCAAAAACAAAAACACTGACCTCACGAATCCGTTGGCCTATCTTTGTCACACAGCGGGCTTTGGTGGGATTTTTTAATTTTTTTTTTTTTTTGTTTGTTTGTTTCTTGATTCTTGTTAGTCTCTCTGATACTAGCAGAGGAGCAGTTTGTCACTTTCCACAACCTGCTGGTACCAGGCAGATCCTTCATTTTCACAGTTTATCCATCTAGTGTTAAAGGTCGCTTCCACTAGTATAACAAGGCAGGTCATTGAGGAGTGTTGTCATCAGCAAGAGAAAGATTTTAGCGCCACTCGGTGGACTCGCCACTCCGATTTGACCGAGGTGGATCCTCGGTCAAATCGGAGGAAATTCCGGATGTGATCAAGTCTTCTTGGACAACGTTCTTATAAAAACACTTCACTGCATCCGCATTAAGGCTGTCCTGATGGTTAGGTTACTAACAGTATTTTTTTTTTTTTTTTTTTTGCATTTTTGCCTATTAATTACACCAGCAAAGCTATCTGTAGCCCAGTGGTTCTCAAACCTTTTGAAGTCAGGGGGGGCGCATTTAAAATCCTACAAATAATTGTAGGCGCACTATATACAGATTTCTGAGAAATGTGTTATAATAATTAAGTCAAATATTATAGAAAAAAATAATGCGATAAAAAATAAATAAAATGAAACATACCTTAAGTTTATTCATTCTTGTGTTTATGAGAAACATGAGCCTGATGTGTCCTAGCGATCGTTTCAATGTTTGGGCATATATTTGAAAGGCAAACTCTCATTTCCTCGTCAATACATTGAAGAGTTCCTCTCTTTTTACACTTAATTGTGGTGAGGGTAGAAAATCCTAATTCACATAAATATGATGTTGAAAATTGTAGTAAAATGTCCAAAGCTTTTTTAGATATTGACACATGTTCTTCTTTTATAGAAGTCCAAAAGGCTTCAAAAGACAATTCCTTATGTTTAATCATCAATCCACGATCAGTGGATATAGCTGCCAGTTCTTCTTCTTCTGTTAATGTTAAACCAAAATCACTTGAAGTTTCCATAAATGGGTTTCTAATCCAATCGTATTGTTCAGTGTTAAGTGATGGAAAATAAGAACTCAATTTTTCTTCTAAACTTGTTAAATGTTCAACTATTATTGGAAGTGTTTCATTTATGCAAGTGTTACTTACCAATGGAAACATTTCCAAATTACCTTCAACAGCTTTTCTTTTCCAAATCTGTAGTTTTCTCTGAAACGCTTTCATTTTGTCAGTGGATGCGAGAATATTTTCTTCTTTCCCTCGCATGCTAGTATTCAAAATATTGAGCTGCTGAAATATATCGGCCAAATACTGTAACCTGGCAATCCAAAATTCGCACCGAAGGAGGTTACAAAAATGTAATTGTTTCATCTCTTCAAAAAACGCAAGAAGTTCTTGTCGTAGCTCATGTACGGGTAAATACTTTCCCCCTTGACAGCCATCTCACCTCAGTGTGTAAAATCAGCCGTCTGTATTGTGAATCCATATCGATATAAAGCTTTTCGAATAAACGCGATTTGACAGGTCTTGTTTTAATAAAGTTTACCATCTGAACAACTTGATCTAAAACTTCTCTTAATTTTTCTCCCAATGTTTTTGCCATCAAGGCCTCCCTATGAAGAAAGCAGTGAGTTACGATAACATTCTCATTTTGTTTTTTTACAACAGATGTAAGGCCCTTAACACAGCCTACCATGGAAGGGGCTCCATCTGTACAAACGCCTACACACGACTTCCATGTTAACTGCCATTTATCAAGATAGCTATTCAAAATGTTAAAAACGTCCTTACCTTTTATAGACACACTTAATTCTTTGCAAAAAAGAAACTGATTTACTATTTGATCTTCATTAATAAAACGGACGAATGCTAAGAGTTGCGCCTTGTTGGTAATGTCTGTTGCCTCATTAACTTGCAATGCAAAATTTGAATACTGAAGTTTATTACTGCATACATTTTTCTCGATATCAGAGGACATTTCTATAATACGCCTGTGAACTGTATCGTTGGACAGAGGAATCTTGCTTATTTTCATTGCTGCTTCATTTCCTAGCATTGTCATGACCATTTTTTTGCATGCAGGCAAAATAAGTGACTCACCTAAAGTATGATCTTTCATATTTTTTGCTATCAGTTCTGAGACTTGATAAGAAGCGATTTGAGCTTTATCAGAAACAGTTATTATACTTTTAAAAGAATTTGCCGCTTTTGTTTGCTGTTCAGACAATCTCTTGAAAAAACTTATAGATTTATCTTGTAAATTAGAGTGTATAGTTTTAAAATGTTTACTCAATTTACTAGGAAGCAATGATTCATTTGCCATTTTACATCCACATACTAAACATAGCGGCAAAGGATGATCTTCACTTCCGGTCCAAGTGAAACCAAAGCTTAAATAACTTTCATTATATTTGCGAGTAGGCCGCGATTTTGCTTTCTTACTTGCACTTAACTTTTGCTCACTTCCAGAATCTGATTCTTCAATAGTACGCTTCTTTTTGAGAAATTTATCCATTTTATTTGGGTGTATTTATCTGAAAATAAGTAATATACACAACAAGAATAAACCATATTCTTGTTCTCTTTGCAAGAAAAACTGCTGTTAATTAACATAATAATGACGTGTCGAAAAAAAGAGCGGTATAATAATGAAAAGGTATAATAGAGTAACTATATTTATTTTTATATCTGAACACATATTCCTCTGGAATACCACAGGGCGCACCCGGAAATCTTCTAGGGCGCACCAGTGCGCACCCTTTGAGAACCACTGTTGCAGCCAATAAACTGGTTACTTACTTAACAATACTTAACGGAAGAAATTTTTTTCTTCCGTTAAGTATCTCTCTGCTTCGTTCATCATACGATACTTGAAATCTGGATTTATCAGGCGACTTTTCACATCCGCTCCCTCACAATGTACATTCTTTTGCTCTTCGATGGTGGATTTTTTTTTGTTTTGTACATAAAATTAGTACAATGCGGACTCGTTAATATTATCGGATATCGATAATAGTATATTGCCACCACCCGCTTGTTTCCGGCCAATCGTACAGTCTGGTGTTGGATATAATGTTTTGGTTCATGTGGATATTAATATATATATACAGTATGATTATATTACTCCCAAAGCCACCTCAGTAATTTATAGATGGAATAACTATCGAAAAAGTTATTTTTCTCTTCAATACATAACGAGGACATTTGAATCTCATCTCATCGCTAAACTGGTGAAAGAGAATGGTAAAGATTTCTCCCTCCTTTATAGGTATACGTCGGTTACACTGAATGTTAGAGTGGCAGAGAATTGTAGGGAAGATGACAGAAGATAGGGACTAACTTTACAATACCCACTAGGGAATGTGTGGAGACTTAGCACGAAATGCTAAAGATTTTCCTCGTCCTTCTGCGAAGAATGAGAAAGTTCATCGAAACTGAAGTGGTTTGTTCAGCAGAAGGAGGTTTTCCTGTGTCATCGATGCAGGAATTAATTTGAAGCGGAGTAGGATATTAAGAGGTTATATTTCTCTTATTATTAGTGCCATTGCAGGAACATGCCCAGTGAAGAGAAGCCTTCTGTTACCTCACTGAAGGTCATTGGTGTGCGTATTGTTTTCAGAGAGAAAAAAAAATCTAGAAAATGTACAGAAACTGCCTTAACTAAGACATGACAGTAAGCTAACACTGAGGAGCCCAAAAGGTGGGCTCGAAAGGATGGTATCGAATGTGGTTTGACGTCTTTCGATACCATTCTTCACCAACTTTAAAGTTTGGATAATACTCGGGCAAAACAAGTGTTCTGGTCTCCCGTTGAGGTCGTTGGATGCAACGTCTGCTCTTATCCTCATGGAACCACTTTTACTCCACCCAAAGATAAAGCTGACCTCCTGGCGTCATTCTTTTCCTTGAACTGCTGCATAGACGAACAAGGGAAATTATCTCCTACCATGCCGGAATCGAAAAGCAGTATAACTCCTGCAGTTTTTCGACAAAAAGAAATAAGAAAACTACTAAATAACTTGGATGCTAAAAAGTCTTCTGTTCCTGATGGCATATCTCCAGTTGTTCTCAAACATTGTGCTCCAGAGTTAACACCTCTCCTACAATACATATCTGGTACTTATCCCAATTCATGGAAACTATCTGATGTCCCTCCTATTCCAAAAGAGGGGGGTGATAGAAGTCAAGTCAACCATCAAACTGCCAACCAACTGCCATCACCTCACTGCTCTCCAAACTAATGGAAAAAGTCATCAATAGTCAACCCCTCCACTATTTAGAAGTCCGCCAACTTCTAATTACCGACCACCAGTACGGATTCCGCCCTTCCACATCACCCACCCCTGGACACATTCCTTGGAAAGGTTCAGAGAAAGTTGTGCTGTCGTTCTCGGCATTTCCAAAGCCTTCGACCGTGTGGCATCGTGGCCTGCTGAACAAATTGCCATCCTTTGGTCTCCCCGCCACCCTCAGTAATTGGGTAGCCAGTTTTCTCTCTGGGAGGCATGATAGATGGCACTTCTGTTCGAGTTTCACCATCAATGCCAGAGTGCCTTAGTCCTATCACCCCTAAACGACCTACTCGCAATCACCACTAATCCTATCCACAGCTTTGCTGACGATAGTAATCTCCAGTGGTCCTACTCGAATGAGTAGGACCACTGGAGATAACCATGCAGTACTCTGACATCCCAAGCTATAAGATCATCTACAACTAGTGCCTTAAACATTGATCAAAATACTATCCTGCAATGGGGAGGACAACCTTGCCATGAACAATACCACCAAAACAGTCTGCAGTTTCTTTCGCAAAAGAGATCTCGGCTCATTTACCCTTACCTTTAATGATATACAAATGACCAGCCGAGATCAGATCTCTCTGCTTGGACTAACGCTTACCTCCAGTCTCTCCTGGCATAAACATGTTACATCAGTAGCCTTCTCAGCATTCGTAAAACTAGGCATTCTCTTTCGTTCAAGAGGCTAATTTACACCCAGCCAACTCTTAACTAAATATAAATCCTTAATCCGCCTAAGACTAGAATAGTGCACGTTTGGGGTGTTGCTACTAAAACTTTCCTTAAAATCTTTGATGCTTCCAGAGGCGAGCAATTAAGCTCATTGATGATCCCTCCCTCACTGACTCACTTCACCCTCTATCTCACAAACGCATTGTTTCATCATTGTAGCTATACTACAGGTACTTCCAGTGAATTGGCTTCTACCATTTCTTCACTTTCAGTTGCACTTGTAAATACAAGATCAGCAGCTGCCAAGCATCCCTTTACTGTGCAACTGCAACGCACCGAACCTGCTTCTTCTCTTCCGCTTTTATTCCACCCACCTCTGTCCTCTGGAACAGCCTTCCTCATAAAGTATTTCCAAAGATTTAAAACTTCAGCTATTCAAGAAAAAAAAAAACATCAATAAACTTGTACCTCAGTCCTCATCCGCACCCTGCGCAGTACTGATGTGCTTATAGGTCTCTCGTGTATGGGATCAATACATAAAAAATATAAAGCTCTTTGAATAATGTTGTACTACTTACCTGAGTTATTGTAAACTTTTCCTGGCCTTTCGTTTAGACGTAAATCAGGTTTTCCACCATCTGAACCAGTCTCAATGGTTCAGATGGTGGAAAATCAGGTTTTTCACCATCTGAACCAGTCTGGATTAGAAGTAGTCTTTTGCAACAGCTGGTTGACTTTTTTACTGCTTTATCTTTCCATAAAATTCCATGAAAGAAAGAATCAACAGGTTGTCTCGTTTTGGAGTGAACATACTTTATTCGATATGGCAATGCAAAAGTGATAGATAGAAAAGAAAAGGTTAAGAGGCTTTGACATCTCTTTAAAAAAATGTAACAAAGGGATATGACAGATAGTTTCTCTAACTAATAAGAACAATGCTTATTACTTTCTCTAGAGGCCTTCAAAGCAAAACTAGACTGACAACCGACGTTAACCTTCTATCAGTAGAAATACATTCGCTTATAATCAAAGTAGTTTGGATTTTGTCTCCTACAATATTGGGTTTTGCATTCGCTCAGCTTAGACCATAAGCTGGCCTAGCCTTTAAGAAACCAGTTAATAGTAGTGATACAATTTTTTCTATTAGTGATAAAGCGCTGTTGGCTGCTGAAATTATAGCTAAGTGAGTGAGAAAATGTCATTAAATTTTACCATAAACTGAGGTCAGCACAAAGACACTCCTACAAGCGAAAGATGATGTAACTGCTGATTGCTTGGTTGGAATTACTGCCGAAGAAAATAAGGATATGAGGTACGGGTATTGCGTCTGTAAATTGCCAGCATTCGCCTAGCCCGTTTGTCTGTTTGAGGGATGAAAAACCCACCTTTAAGACAAACCATAACACTTCCGTATGAAGTCAGCTAACTCACCTGTAGATGAAAAACCAGATGAAGATTCTTCTCGTCTTAGACAGGATTCGGACCCAGGTTTTTTCCAGCTAAAGTCATTGTGAAAACCGTCTTGAGCTAAGTAGATCCCAAAGGTAAATGCTAAGAAAAGGACGAAGTTCCTTCATATATCTATCAAACCATAAATCTTCCTCTATTTGTAACGATGCCTCCACGAAATAGAGCATTCTAATAACGTGAGATGTTCCGGAATGAAATTAGAAGTCGTGAATAAAATGCTGTAAAGGCGTAACCCTGAACATTACTATTATTATTATTGACACCTCCATGGAGTTCCAAGACTCATCACGGGAGACAAATTCTCACTCCAAAACAGATTTCAACGATTGTTCGTATTAGTGCTGAGCCAATTAAAGCTCTGACATCCATAGATTATGTAAACCAATTGCCTGACCTTTATTTCGATCGAAATGTGTGCTTGCGAAAACCCAAACTGAAGTTTGCTATAAAAAATCCCACCTGTCATTTCCATGTGAGTTCTATCGAGGACCACGAGCACTTTAAAGACATAAATGCTAATCAGATGGGGAAGGGAGAGAGAGAGAGAGAGAGAGTTCGTATCTTCCTTTTTGAATTATACGAAATAGGAGAAAATAGCTCATGGGGGGGGGGGAGAATGACTCGTCGTGATCTTGAATAAATGGGTTTTCAAGATTAGCTGAAAATTGAGGATGTATAATGAAAGTGGTAGATTTCACCTTCTTTTGTGTGTGTGTGTGTGTGTGTGTGTGTGTGTATATATATATATATATATATATATATATATATATATATATATATATGGTCTTCGTTAGTTTACCATTTTTAACTTTTTGTTGGTGCATTCATCGGTTAGGCTATCATTTGATTTATTTAGAAAGAAAATGATGATGATTGGAAGATGCTGAATAAAACATGCCCGTTGGTGAAATATCAAATCTTATTTATACTTTCTTATACATCAAGCAATAAATTCATGTTTAAATATTTTTTTTCTTTTATAGATTGTATATTCTATCTCGTATTGCCCTTTCTATGCATTGCAAGCATAGTTTAGCCTACCTGTTTGTATGTAATTATGAAAGTTGTAAACTTTCATAATTAGGAAAACTGTTTTCTCCTATCATCAGTGAAATATATTTTTTTCTTTCTTTTCATTTCTCTGTTATTATGATCTTGTTCCATGAAAAGAGTTTAATTTAACTGGTGACAAGTACACTAATCCTTGATGGGCAGACGTTCGAATCACCTCAGGGTATGGGTGGGCGATGATAAAACCGAAGGATCTTTGAGACCATACTTCTGGGATGGAGATTAGCCTTTTCTGATTACAATTGTGAGATTTGTTTTCGTCCATCAACTTAAACGTAATTTTATTATCAACAATGGAATGTCCGAAGATATCTATTGTTGCATGAGTAGGACAACACCTGATTGTTTTGATATAATAATAGAAAATTTGTAAATAAAATTGTTTTGAGATGACAAAACACACGACAAACGACTAACAATGATGTCATTTCGGTAACAATAATTAATATTAGCCACTCATTGGTAGAAAACAGAAACTTAACTTCGTTCAAAACTTCGCCATCGAACGTACATTAAAGAAAAAAATAAATAAAAGTGAAAGAAGGGGATAAAAAAAAAAACGAGGACAAGATCTAAAGCGTCTGGCACGAGATTAAAATATTTTCGCCCCATCAGCGCCATCACTACCAATCCTTCCATTCCATTTCTCCAATTTCCGGTCTTTTTACGGGTACTAGGACGGCAAAGCAACTAAGGCGTTTTTCTGGGATGCATGCCTTATAAAGTAAAGACGTCAGCATTTGAAGAAGGTTGGGGTGGGGGGAAAAGAGGGGGAGGGGGAGGTGAAGTGAACGGGAGCAAACAGGGCACGCGCAACGTACATCAGGAGCGCGAGCCATAAGTTTAAATTTTAACGTTCGCTGACAGGCGACTGTGCTTCTTGTGCGCCGCTAAAAGCCTCTTGCAGCCGAGATCCACTGTTGCCAATACACCAGAGGTCGGAGAACAGAATACCTGCATTTGTTCGTCGCCTAAATTGTGAGAAAGGTTAAATTTCCATTGCTTGGCTTGGATGCAAATCTACGGGCGAGAGAACGTTAAAATTCCATTTGGGCTGATGCGGGGAAACAGTGAATTCCATTACCCTAATTACCATACAAAGAGCAATGTCGTGTATAGGCAGCGGCCGAGAGCAAGCTTGTCAGCCGTTGCTACATTTAGGGTAGCTCCGCACCGGAGCGCTATTGTCGGCTCTGTACCCACTACAGCGAACGGCCATTTGTGGATCCTTGCCTCCCGCTCTTCATCTAGCATCCCCGTTGGGATGGCAACGTCGAAGACGGGGGAAATTCGGGAGAGCATGTTCTCGACAGCGAAAGTGCTTATAGCGTGTGTGTGTGTGTGTGTGTGTGTGTGTGTGTGTGTGTGTGTGTGTGTGTGTGTGTGCATAGACAGACCGGGCAAAGGCGTGAATTAAGAATAAAAACACCACTTCTCTACCCAATCCTATAAAGTCGTCAAGATATGTCGTTATGTGTGTCTCTCTCTGTCTCCCCCTGGTGTACTGCTGCTTCGAAAAGGCACGTACATATTCTCCGTAATGCGTCGCTGCAAGGACGAAACGCGGCCGTGGAAATTGTGTTGTGGGGTCCCTTCTGATCGAATTTCGGACACGAGGTACTGCGCCCTTCATGTAATCGGCCGTCCACATATGGACAACGATCATGACACGAATGCCGAGCTTTTGAGCCTTGCGTGCTTTGAATATTCTCCGCGGGGGGTTCGGCAAATAATGCTGTTGGTAGCTGGCGCCCTCTGGAGACAAGTTTAATTATTACCCAAGGAAGCAAATGCTTAGAAACCTCAAGACAGTCGTTACGAATGCGAATAAAGACATCTGGATCTTAGGAAATTGCGAATTCAAACTTATTTCTGTCGTTCCATCTGTTTATTTATTTATATCTGGAATTATTTAAAGACAGTCGCACTGTCATCAAGATAAGTAATAGTGGATGTGCGTTTGTTCCTTTTAATATCCTTCTTATCCTCAGTAGGACAATAATCTTCAAATTTAAAAGACAAATGCTGTTTAACAATATTATCAGCATAAATACCATCAGAAGTTTCTATGCGTATATAAGCATTATTGACACTGTATTTGCATTATACTCTGGATCGCTATATTTACTTATTTATTATTATTATCTTCTTTTTATTCCAGGAGATTACTATTTCCTTTTGTATACAAATCATAGCAAAGCATAATTAATTTGTTCTTAGTATTATGAAGTTAAAAAGATTAGCAGTAATCGTATATTTGGCTCTTGTGGTGCATAGTTCCACAAGTATACAAAGTATCCGACGCATACAAGAAATACAAACACATACATAATTAGCAACTGCATCCTTCTACTAGTGTTGTTGCACTCGTGTTTGAGTGAATCGCTAATCGCACTGACTCTTCCAACAACAAATACATATGTAAACATGGTGCAAACAATGAGAAACGTGCTACGTGTTATCGACTGACAACATCAGTCTGCTTGGATGGGCGTGGTTTGTACAACAATGATATAGTGTTACGTCATTATAGATTGTTTTGTAGGCTAACGTTCCTTGTACAGTGCGTTAATTCCAAGTTGTATCGCAAACATTGGGTTATTAGTAATGTCAGAGCACCGTTCGCTGACCTTGGCGTAGGGAACAAGTGGACGTGACAAATGTAATCTGAGGTGCGCGAGGTTAATGGCGAACAACATCATTTTAATTAGGTCACAGGACGCCGCAGCTAACGTCAATTTCTAGGGGCTTCCTATGTTTGAGTTGACGTCATCGCTCCTCTGTATATTAGCTACACCGAAATAATAACAAATGGTGGAACTGCAGCGGATTGAATTCGATTAACCAAACAGCAAATCAGTTACTAACGCGCTAAACAGAATTACAATGGGGATTACGTGCTGAGAATTCCAGTATTGTGGACTATTGTAAAAATCTATAATGGTCAAATATTTTCAGAGATGTGAGTTATTAAGGGAACAACGACAAATTAGTGACTTCCAAATAAAGGATCGTCGCTTAGATCTTGAAATATCTTTTTTTTTTTTTTTAAATAAAAAAAATACGCTGATTTACAAAACTTTAAATTCAAATCTCTAAATCAGCATTAGTTCTCTCTCTCTTTTTTAATGTTTGTGGGAATAGTACCAATTCCTGGAGTCAATCCTGCAACTATGCACTCTTTTCTACTGGTTCGAATCCCGTCTACAATTCAAGAGAAAAGAGTGAATATTTGAATAAGACTTTTTCATTCAAAAGTGACTTAGCTGGTCTCTTACAGAAGTTGCAGTTTTTTTCAGTCCGCAAAACAGTAAGATCGGCCAGAAAACACACGCAGCTAACATACATAAACGCGTTGATTTTATAACCTTAGCTACCCTTATAAGGAATTCAAAACAACAGTATTGATTTTCTTAAGAACTTTCTTAAGAGGTTCGGATAATGTGCAGCTACTTCTTTGATTCTTTACGTTCGCCAATTAGTTCCGTCTGTATGTGTGTAATCTTGTCCTAGATGAACTGATTTTAAAAATTTAGTATTAGTGATCTTTATTAAATCTGTCGAGTTATAATAGCTTTGACATTAGTCAGGCACTTTTTAGAAACAAAATTAGGAAATAAATTGAAGTCACAAATGACAAAAAATAAACTACACATTTGCAATACATAACTCAAAACAGATCTTGGTTCAATTGTTGTATTGAGAATGACGTCACTATACAGGAATGCTATAGCGAAACGGGCTTTTTTATGATAGTCTCTAATCAATCTGTTGCATTTTGCAACAATGCAGGTGTGACGTCATAGATTGTGTTTTATCTGGCTAGTCTCTAATCAATCTGTTGCATTTTGCAACAATGCAGGTGTGACGTCATAGATTGTGTTTTATCTGGCAATAATGTATGAGTAATTGTATCATTCTAAGGTATTGTATATTCTATTGTATCATTAAGCAAACTCCTTGGCTAAGTTTTAAAGCTAATTGAAAGCCTTCTAACAATTATTATTTTATTAATTATTGTACAGATTTTGGCGTAAATTAATGCAAATATACAGAGCAATTTCTCACCAAAAAGGCACAAGTTTAAACTTACTCTGAAAGTATTAAAATATACCTAAATATTTTTCTATTTAACGTATCTTTTGGACTGAACAATTCAACAAACTAACGTTTTTGTTTGACGCAAATAGAAGCAGACTTTTCACTGAAATATCTAATTTTGTTAACGGGTTTTTCCGTTTACCATCCCAAATAGAAATCAATAACACTCTCTAAATAAATGCAACATTTCCACTTAGGAACAAATACTCACGTTTTTATAAAGGACATCGTATTTCTGTTATCATTAATATTATTAAAAAAAAAATCTTTTTTGATTAATACGAATGTGGAATGTCCTCTATGAAGGGACAGGGCATCGACGCTTTGTTATTGCACAGGATATTCTTGAGGACACAACGAATGCAAACTCCGTGTGTGACCCTTCGGAACAGCGACTTTCCGTGTTCCTCGAAAGGCTACAGCAATAACAACTTAACTGAAAGTCAGAAGTATTTGAAAGCTTAGCGATCTAACAACCAATTACACGAAGGAATAAGGAAAATTGATTAAGTGCGGCAAATTTGTTCGTTATAAATTACAGCAGCGGTAATTAATGTAAAATGCAAGTACATTGGAAACATTTTAAACTCAAACGCTTCTGAAAGTGAAGCCTCGACCTACCTCCGTGTCACTTAGTCCCACTTTCTACTTCCAGCCGTAACAAGCTGGTCACGGTTTATGTAACCAGCCTATCTTTCCGTCGGTACGGGAGAACGCTACGGGTATTTGGTCGTGTTGTTTGTTCTTGGCACTTCAAACACCGCTAGAAATTACATTACAAATCTTGTAATGATTTGCCATGATAACGGAATGGGGGGGAGGGTTCTGGACGCTCTGATAGTTTAGTTAGAATGCTCCTTATTCGCTTGATTTAGATTAATGCGGGGTTTCTTTTCGTGGGTTGTTAACAACATGACCTTTGACTTTCCAAAGCGAAGGTGAGAGTTTATAAACTTGGCCATACCAGTTGATAGGCTAACTAATAAGCATTTACACGCACGCACACACACACAAATATTATATTTTATAATACGGACATGTGCATTTTAAGATCGCAAGGCAGAAGCGTCCTCTATCGAGATTTAAAATAACTAGCCGAGTTCGGAAATCTTAAACGAGCCTGCTGCACGCTTTCTTCTGTTCTATCTTGTCAGGCTCCTACAATTAAATCTTCTAGAGTGTTGAAGAAAATTCTTGTTCCCCCCCCCCCCCACCACCACCATCCCTTGCAGTTCTGAACCCTGTCTCCAGGGGATGCTCCTCTTGAAGCGGCTTCTTGTTGCTCATCCGTGTTCTCCTACTCCATCTCAACACGCTACGATCGTAGGGCTGAAAGTGATTCAATTTCCCTAAATGCGCGGCCGGTCTCAGCGGTGACCTGCGAGAGAAAGAGAGTAGAAGAAGAACGCATTCAATTAAAAGCAGCCATGCTGGTTTGCATGTGAGCCTCATAGCAGCTTTACTGTCGACTGTAAACTCCAAATGCTCGTCTTCATACTGCGCGCATTTACTAAATGAAGTGCACCGCTATTGTATACCCCACCCTTGCAGCCCTAGCGTTCTCATCTTAGACGGTCTAAACCTAATGTTTATACAATAACAAGACCCCCTTTCTTTTTTCTTTCATTCTTTTTTTAAATCGGTGACAAAGAGTTGAACTAGCTCTTCAATAAGTTTGTTTAGCTCCGGTAATAAAGCTTAGCTGTAACTCATCTATCGGCTGGTTTCAAATACTGCTGCTCAATTTCTTTATTTCTTTTTTTTTTTTTTTTCTCACCAATCCTTTCAATACCCGGCAATCTGAAAAATTACATTTTAATATATAATGGAGCAATTTCACTATAGTGCTTCGTTTAATTCACAGCACGCACAGAAAGTCAATAGAAAAGGGGATGAAATGCAGCGATCGGACCTTTGGATTTACCTTCATGTTGGATTCTAGCAAGAACTAGAGAGTTTTGCTCATTTTAGTTTCCAATGCAGCGCAGCAACTTGTCCTCTCTCTCACACACACGCACACACATTACGTATTTAAATTTCTAAATCGTTGTCTGCTTTTTTTAAAAGGTATTTTAATGTTTACGTAGTCGTGTATAAAGCTATCTGCTTTGAATAAAACTCGGCACCATTTTAATACGATCAGGACTTGTTTATGCAACTGGGATTTATTCATATTTGTATTCTAAATGGTTTATTGGCCATTAGTTGTGTGTTGGAAAAGCGAGAACAGTTGGATGCATATCAGACAGGTTAGTTATGTTGAACTCAGTGCGGATTTGTTAGAGGAACAGACGTTAAAATTTGAGGCCCTAAAAAAATACCGAAATAAAATACAAGAGGCAGTTTACAGACGATATTAAATCTTCTTTTGTAGTAGAATATCTGCAGCCATAGATTCGGATATATTGTCGATGTGTTGCCAGTATATTCAGATATTATTTAACAGGGTTGCATATACTATGTAACAGGATCTTCTATACTAAGTATACATAGAAGGGAATACTTCCGCACAAAATATTTCTGTATTTCAACCACTGTTACTGTTGCCTTTATGTTTCTTCAGAATGTGCTCCTCGTACTCTATCTTTACAATATTTTACTCGTGCAATACCTGTTTTGTTTTCTCACGCTGACGTACGACACGCCTGTCCTGAACTCCTAATCCTACGTGAAATCCTTGGCAATGTAGTTTTCTGTGTATTTTACAAGCTTTGAGAGTGCGTTTGCCTGTTTTAGATTGGATAAAAGAATTTTTCTTTCTGTGTACTTTTCACTCATAAAATATTTCATTCATAGAATTTGTTTAAGTATTATTTGGCACGTTTTGAAAAAGTACCAAGATCTCTGCAAATATTCGGTCAGTAAAAGGAGCACACTGACAAGAAAAAGGAGTGTTTGGAACATCGCAAAGAAGAATTCGCCAAGTAGAAAAGTAGTTAGTAATATTTATTTTGAAAAAATTATACCAATAACGATAATATGACACGTTTAAAACTGACGTCTCCGTATTTGACCTCCGTAGAAGAAACGACCTATGACCTTGTGTTGGAAACGCATAGGTTCCAATCCCGAACAAGTAATATTTTAGTTAGTCCATACCATAGCAAGTGAGAGTGCGTGTATAATTACGTATTTCAATTAATTAAATATCAAGGCAACTCGTGCCGAAGGTTATGCATACTCTCGGTTATTTACAAAACTACCTTCAAAATATGGATATTTTATCCTTCTTTAAAACAAAATCTTTTAAGTTTCCTTCTTCAATACGAGATAGTCGTGACCTTTTATATATCTTCGTAAAGGTCATCGATTTGTTCTCTACAAACACATAAGGCTTTATGGTAATTCTTCTAAATCCTTAAACGATCAATTTAAAATAATTAAACTTAGTCCATTCAAATCCTTCTTCTTCTTCTTGAGAATTGTGTTTTCGGGATGTAACTGTGTCAAGGTCGTAAAGAAGATTGACGCCTTTACTGTGAAATATCCTCCGGATGTTTGGCCATCGTAGAGTTTCTGTGTCACATGTAGGAAAAATGAAATTTATGGTGCAAACCGAGAATTTTCTTGTGCACAGATAGTAAACTGTGACGCTCCAAATAACACAGATATTTGTCTTTGTTCAAATGTATTGTATCCCCCCCCCTCAAACTTTACTAAGTAATGCACTGAATGTATAGCAACTAAAATCAACGTTGCATGCAAGCCCTACTTATTTTTTGTACACTTTTTTCATTGTAAATAAACGAAAAAAAAAAAGGAAAAGTAGATACGCCAAGCATTTTTAAACGAGAGTCGTTATATGTGGACGAAGTGAAACTTGAAGAGGATAAAATCTTACCAAATTAAGTAAAGATTAAATGAAATCATACTTAAATATTTCGGTGAAATAGGTAGAATAGAGTACGAGAAACAGATGAGGAAGAGAGAATAGTTTCTTTCTATTATTATGCTGACACCTTCGGAAAATTACCATTTCTTCACGGACTTAACAGATAGGAGCAGCATGGATGTATATGCATTAGTAATTAACACCTTAATTATTGAGCTTCATTGCACATATTTCCCTCTGCTTGTAGATGCCGAGATAAACCAAACGAGATACGGAAGCACTGAGCTGTTTCCTCCATCACTATAAAAGCCCGATTCTCCTACCCGACAAATTACTGTTGACATGCGCCACCTTTGGGATGGAAATTAGCGAGCGTTGTTTTCCCATTAGAACGAGGTCTGTGGATGCGAATATGGCGGATAACGACACAAAATGTGCCCCTTCCTATCTACTTTTCGTATTTCTTTCAATCTACCTGGTTACGTGCGCTTGATATGATTTTCTTATTCATTAAGATCATTACTTATTAAACAAAACAACCGAGCATGTCGGTTATCTGTGTTTTTCATGGTTCCTTTCCATTGTATAACTATACTTTTCTTACCACAGACGATAAGATAGGGTGTTGTTGTAAATACGGCCGAAACAACTAAGGTCATAAGGCCACCGTAATACGTCTGTTAATTTCTCGTTCTACAAGATGAAAAACCTGCATTTCTTGGACGTAAACCCTCCATCTCCGTAGCTCGTATCACTCACCGTCATTTGAAAAGAAGAACCCTTAGAGTCCTAGTCAGAATTTGTACCAATGATAAGCCAGCGTTAGAATCCCTTTGTATTGAGTTTATTGTTTGTCTTTATTCAGACCGAGGCATAAATGGCTTCTCCTTGTTGCACGCTAATGTACTTATTGCAATTCATCTAAAATTTTATTACCTTATCGGCATTCTTTAGGTGCTCATTTTAAAGCTCTACGTGCGTACTTTCTTATGTCAATCTCACCCACGAAGGTTTACGAACCTATCGCACTTTAGCGTCATATCAATGAACTAAACGTTAAATTATCTGAAAATGTCGCACTAGAGACCAAACACAGCACTTTTTCGAGCCACTTGAAGCTTTCAATAAATAGAATGCTGGTCCTCCACAGATATCCAAAGTTGTCAAGCAACGAACAATTGCAAGAAGTTAGAATTAACCCTTCCTATGCTCTTGTCACTTGTACGACCATTTTTCTGCACCTTTCTTTATGTTTCTTCTTCTGTGTCACTTTTTTAGATAATTCTTCTTTTGTGACTGCTTCTGTGATTCTTCTCTTTCTTAATGCCTTCTGTGGAACTTCTTTCGTAGCTTCTTCCCTAACTTTTCTTTTGGATTCTGATTCTTCTTCTGTGATTCTTCTTCTTTAATGAATCTTCTGTTGTGACTTTTCTTTAGTGATTCTTCTTCTCCTTCTGTGACTCTTCTTTAATAATTCCTCTTCTGTGACTCTTCTTTATGAATCTTCTTCTGTGAATCTTCTTCTTCTGTGACTGTACTGTAATGATTCTTCTTCTTTCTTTTTCTTCTTTCTTCTTCTTCTGTGACTGTACTGTAACGATTCTCTTCTTTCTTCTTGTTCTTCTGTGATTCTTCTTCTGTGACTCTTCGGTTATGATTCTTCTTCTTCTGTGACTGTACTGTAATGATTCTCTTCTTTCTTCTTCTTCTTCTTCTTCTGTGACTGTACTGTAATGGTTTCTTCTTCTTCTCGTTCTTCTTCTTTTGTGACTCTTCTTTTAAGATCATCTTATGCATTACTTTTCTGCCGTGACTTTTCTTTTGTGAATCACTCTGTGGCTCTTTCTTTTATGACTAATCTTTTTCTATGTCACTTTTCTTCCGTGACACAAACAATAATCACTCCTTCTGTAGTTCTTTTTCTTTTCATCTTTTTCTGCTTCAGTGAATCACTTTCTCTACTCTCACTCTCTCTCTCTCTCACTCTCTCTTTCATACTTCTTGGCAGTGCTTTCAATTTCCTTCTGCTTTGCACTCATTCCAATATTTTCTCAGCATAGCGAAAATATTAAAAATGTATAGAAAATATTGAAAAATATATTCGTTGGAAGAGGCTAAAAAAAGATGGAGACGAGAGCAAAATGATACTTCCTCTACCGTTATGTGTATTTTTCGAAATTCAATTTTCCAAGAACTCCTTCCATGGCCAGTCTGATTGAATCAGATGAAAGTGTTTAATTTACTCAGTTCCTGATAGAGGGAGCACTTTCAAATGGAACTTGTAGAGTAGATAGCGAGGACATTCGAACATACCTTTAGTAAAAATCTTCCTTGTAGCATGTCTGCTGTCCCATTACCTTGATCAATGAGACTACACTCTGTACTTCCTACTGCTGCTTTCGGCGCTTATCTGTCTTGTAGTGTTGTACTATGCTCGGTTACAGACAAACATCCACAAAGAGTATCACAGAGAGGGAGAAGGGCGTGGTATTGGATGCTGCATCAAGCAGTCATTTGCTTGTGTTTCAAAGCGGAGATTTAAATTGGGCATCTCAAGATGATGTCAGTGCAAATGTCGCTTCTTCCTTGCGACATCTTTTCTCAACCCCACCCCAACATCTCTCCTTATATTTTTTTTTCATTTCTTTTTTTTTTCTTCTTCCTCTTTTGCGGAGAACTGTTTCCGTACGCAATCGGCACTCGCTTCGCACAGGACTAGCTTTGAACTTAACGCTCTGAGGCGCCGTTTCGAAACCTTAGAAGCCATAAAAGAAATGAGAAATTTTATGATGCACTTCTGGAAATGTGTGTTTAGATAATTTCAAATGCGTTGTGGCTTGTCCACCATTTCGCATTTAACTGACTCACTACCAACGCGGCCTGTCGAGATAGATAAATATAAAATCTTTCTCTCTTTCACTTTTTCTCTGTCAACTAACAGTCCGATGTTTTACTTAAACAAATGGCTTGCTACTACGACACTGACGTTTAGTATCTTCGTTCGTAAACAAGACAGCACATGCCAGCCAACCCCCTTCTCCTTTCCCGCCTCCAACGACAAGAAAAAAAAAAAAAAAAAAAGATAAGTCTCTTCTCCGAAGTTTTTTAATGTCCGCAGATTGGTTCAAGATACGGCAGGCTGGTTTCCGGTTATCCGATCTCTCGTTCCTCCGTCCCAACGGTTCTGTGGTGCAATTTTTTTTTTTTTTGTTTGTATTTCCTAGTTGAGTTGAAAGACGAAGGGTCTTCTACTCGTCTAGTTTTTATTGGAGAATCTAAAAGATGAAAAACTGAGTAACGGCAAGACTGCTTTACCGCCTAGCAGCCGAGCTATGCAGAGAAACCAAACTTAATCTACAAAATTTAATGAACGACCTTCAATACGGCCCATTCAAAATTTATGGCACTATTTATCTCCACTCCTTGATGCACTGTTTTAAATAAATTTATGACAGTACTTGACTATGTATGCGTTTTAAAGGGAAGTCTTCATTTATGCTATCGTTCTAATCTTCCTGCCTCATCTTGAAAACAATATTTCTCAGTCATTTTGATGGGGAAAACAAATTCAAAAGAAGAATCTCAATAAGCAGCGGTGTGAAAGAGGAAAGTTAAAAAAAAAAACGAATTATATTAAGATCGTCATAACAATGATAAAGACTGACTTATATTTTTTTATTTAGATAAGTTTTCGAGGTGTTTAAATGACAGCCTTAGTAGAACTCTGTTTTATCTTATGAAATGCATTATTAGAAAGCCTTTTTTACAATTACTGAATTGATGGAGATTGGCGTTAGACTAATAACAACCAGGAAGGTTCGTACAGCAGTTTTCTGTCTCGCAAATGAGAAATACCAAGTGGTTGTCTTAATACTGCCAGAATAGCAATTCTCTTTGGAATTTATGGGCATCATCGCTTTATTTATAAGAAATTTTGTACAATAAATAACGTTAGAAATATTTCTCTCCATCAGAATTAAATCGACTGCAGAATTGGAATTTGCATACATTGAAAGAAAGAATGTAATACGGAAATATTACTTGGTTCAGCAGACATACGAAAATAGATCTGAAGAATATATGGAAACATGTTTGACTTTGAACAGCTAAATAATGAATTTGGTTCGTCTAGAATGGCTGATGTGGATTAAGTTCTCTTTTTGGCTTAAGTGGATTATCTACAAATAGGAAGAAAACCAAAGCTTCTTTTGTTAATTGATTTTGGCAATTTGAAAACTAATTTATTAAAATAAAATATCGTGACTTGTCTTTTTCAGCCCCATCCTTCCCTTAGGGCGGGTAGAGAACCATGGTTAGCGGTTAAAACATTATAATGCAGCCGGTAGGTCACTCCTCTACTGCCTGTAGTTATGTGTGTTCTTGGGTTGGTTTGTCTGTTTTAAGGAACGAAAAATGCATGTTTCCAGGGAAAAAGCCCTCCACGTCCGTATGAGATCGGCTAACTTACCAGTTAATTGGAAAGACTTTATAAAGATTCCTCACGTCATATATGGGATTCGAACCCAAGTTTTTTCTAACTGAAGAGCTCGTATATGTTCATCTGAGCTACTTTGGCTCCGCAGTAGCTCAGATGAACTAGTGAAAATACTCCTAAATGGCCTAATCGGATGAACTTGATTAAGATGGAGATGTCTCTATCTCTCTCTCTCTGTCTCTCTCTCTCTCAATGGATAGAAATCACTCCAGGAAAAAAAGTGCATCTGATAAAAATTAGATTGTGGAATTTTTTGGGACTGCGTATAATTAAAGCAATTGAAAATTAAATTGTAAATTGCGTATGAACTCTTACTGCGGAATACGCATATGCACAGTCCTATTTTAAGAAAACACAACTCCGAAAATAAGACTTTGAAAAACAAGTTCCAATTTCATCCCAACCGATGCTAACCCTAAATCCATTTGGTTTGCACAAAATAAACATTAAAATTCTGGCTACCTTGCGAAGGAATCCGTAAGTTGGTCTCAAATATATCCGGGCACCGATTGAGTTCTCTTACGTATAGATGAATTGTTATCCTCCCAACCACCTCGCAATTCCGTTAAGTCGGTGTGCGATGCTAAAGACGTCAGATGAATTTTTCATGAAATAAATATCGTTCTCCAATAATCAGAAAATTATTTCTGTCTTCAGAAATCGGCCAATTGTTTTCCACTTAGCTGGTCAAGGGACACGAGTGGCTAGTATTCGTCGGTGGCTCCCTCTATATTCGGAATATCGGCTCCAGTTGTGCATCTGTGTGTGTGTGTGTGTGTGTGTGTGTGTGTGTGTGTGTGTGTGTGTGTGTGTGTGTGTGTGTGTGTGCGCGCGCGCGCGCGCTATGGTAAGGCCCACGCCGTTCTCCTTCCAGGCCCTTGATCCTCCCTGCCACTTCCTCCCGTCGTGTCGGTGATATGGCGTACATCTGACGAGTAATGAGAAATGAAAATTTAATTTCGACGCAAACCGCAGCGCAGGCGAAGCCCATTAAATCGCCATTACCGCCGCACGCATGCCGATGAGCTCGGTTCGCGGCCCTGCTGCATGTGACAGGGGGGGAAGGCAGCGCCACTCACCAGGCAGGTGGCATTAAAAACACATCAGTTACGGACCGGACCGTCGCACCCTTTCTCTGGTCCGGATCAAAGGAGACAGTTTCCATGGGGACAGAAGGATTTGACAGAAAGACTGGTGGCAATAGAAAATGTCCAAATGACTCCAAGAAAGATTAAGTTTAATATATTCGCAATGGCTTCGGTTTTTATAAAGATCGTTTGTTAAATAGGGATATTAAAGCCTCGGCTGGGAAAATTGTTTTCCTTTAAGAAGTTTTCCGCCCGTTTGGAAAACTTTTGGTTCGGAATTCAACTTTAATGCGGGTGGAATCTTTGAAAACAGATGTTCCCAATAGAAGGAAATCGTCAGGTTTTTACAGTTTGGATACGCCAGTCGAGAGAGATAAAAAAAAAGACAGTCAAAGAAACACACCAGTTAAGATAAAAGTACCCTGCGGATAAAAGGATAATCTTCCTTTCCCTGTTATCACGTGATCAGGCCTTTAAGGCGATTTCGAGTTAACTGAAATACTTTTTTAACTGAGCATGCTGTCTCCATTATCCATAAACTAACTTTGTTTAACATAAAATAGCGTCAATGTGAGTAGATGACATTAGTAATTCGATTTAAACAATGCCTCTCTACAATTATCATGAACTATTGTTGCAGAGCTTTGGCAGAACAAGCTCAAGCCTCTACAACAATTGATTTATACAAGCATTTATTTCGTCTATTGTTGTCTATAAATCTGCTGCTTCTAGAAGTTAGCATTCCATTGTTGTTGCATTGTTAGAATTTTACAGAGCTTTAGGTTTGGAATTGGAAAAACATGTCTATCACTTTTAAGAATACGAATATAATGGGTGTCCGAACATAATTAAATGCAGATTAACAGTGATTCTATGAGCACGAAATTAATAGTGAAAATCATTAATTAAAAATACGTCAACGAATATTATATCAGCAAGTATACTTACACTAACTAGTTTCGGCAGGAACTCAGATGTTATTCTTCGTCTTAAACATATTTTTCTTGTCTCATCTTACAAAGTCTCACTTGAAAGGAACAAAAGGTTAAATGGAATCCAGCAGTTCTATATAAAGCGAGCGAGCGAGCAATTAAAGACCGTAATAACTGTCCATTTCCCTCTTCTGGTAAAGTTTTTTCGATCTACTTGAACAAGCACTCGATTTCCTTTTGGAACTTTCATTTAACGCCTGAAGTGACTTGACGAAGTGTGATAATCTTTTGACTGTCCCCCTTTCTCTTTGGTATCTTCTACAATCAACTGGACATCACTCGATAGACGGTCTTTCTTATTAAATGCTTTATCTCAAATGATCAGACGTCTTTTTCTTCTTTTCTTCCACTTTATATTTTCGAACAAGTGCAAAATGTTTCCATATGAAATAGGAGATAAAAGTGTCACCAAATTTTTATGAAAGAAATACCCTTTGTCCACTTCAAGACACAAGTATCGGATCACTTTTCAAGTCCGACAAAAAATTAAATTTATATTTTAAAGTTAAGACGCTGTAACTTCTTCAGCGAAACTATAGACGATGTGCGATGTATGGAATTAATGTGGACGTTTTAGTTCAGTAGCTGAAGCACTGTAGAAAGAAACATTCATTTTTAAAGAAAGATCTGGGTTCGTATCCCGTCTACGACTAAATGGACATTTATAATGTTCCTTTCGGTCTCATACGAATCTCAAGAAAAACTGATAAACCTGTCAGATGACCCGCCGTAACTCGTTCGGTGACGAAGATGCCTTTCTATTGAAAATAGCTGGGTTCAAATCCCGTCTGTCTTGCGAAGAACTTTTTAAGGGGCTGTTGAATATAAAATCAGTATTATCCGGTCTCAAACTAATGTGCAAGGATGTTTCTTCTGGGAAAATCGAATTATTCATTCGCATAAAAAGACAAATCTGCCGGAGAACACAGTGCAGTTCACAGTCCTATAACATTAGTCTCATAACCCTGTTTGCGTAGATTGTAAATTTAACCAAGACCAAACCAGATCGGTCGGAGCACAAGGGATTAACGTCTTCAGGCTCACTAACCATAAACCTTAGTGTTTGTAAAAGAACAACCGGAAACTGGCCATGATTTATATTGAAGTCATTTTTAATAGACTTGAGCAGCATTTTCAGATAACTTTGGCTATTTCAACCTAATGAAAACATTTTTTACGAATTATAAATATGTTTAAAAAAACCTTTTTTTTCCTTTTTCTACATAAATTATAAAATCCATTACATTAATATGATTTGAGAAATTTCCGGAAATACTGTTTGGAAAAAAAAAATGTTACAAAAAAATTAGCCCTCCTAGCACGAAATTTCCGAAAACTACAAAGTTCAAATTGAGCCATCTTAGTTTTACTTTAAATTATTTTCGTTTCGATCACCTAAGTGGACTTTCTATTTGACATTTTTAAAATATATTTCCGCTGTAAGCCATCCAAAATGACTGTATAAATTAGAGTTACACTAGCGGTCGTAGATTGCTCCTTGAACCCGCAATTAATTAAACAGCTTTCTCCCAACCCAAGGCATCATCCTTTAGTCTATTATAAGCCTAATAGTTTTTCTAAAGAAAACCACCCAGTGTTGATGAATAATTCCAAGTCCGCTTTATATCTAATAAACCATTCAAATTACACGCCAGCAATTTTAAATGCTTCCACAAAACTGTTTAAACCGCCTAAAATATTCTCTTTGACATCCATAACGAGAAACAAAATCACTGCCTCCGATTCCCTGGAAACTACACTTTAGCTGGGGCTTCCGTTAGCACTGCCACCTAGCGACAGAGAGGCGCTTGGCTAAGTGTCGGCGGCTGCGGAGCTTGTTAAGAAGCAGTATGAATGTAAATGCCAGAACCAGAAAACTGATGAGATGGAGCAGTTGGTGATTGTGAAATTAAAAACTGATGCAGCGAAAAGAGAACGGGAGCTTCAGGAGTGGAGATAACGACCTGAAAGGGGGGTAAGAAGGGAAGGAAAAGACGTGGACTGCCGGCATATATCTAGCTCCCAGATGACTGCCAGAGATGGTGGGGGTGCAGCGTTGCAATGCAAATGATGAATCAAGCCGAACTGGCGGCAATGTTTTCGTGTTTTTCATGACGCAGCGGTTTGGAAAGTGAGAACAAATGATCTCCTTTCTTGGAGTGTGAGTTTGACGGCTCAGCGGGTAGATGACCCGTTTGCGGGACTAAATAAGAATCAGCCGCTGAGACCCTAAACAGTTTTTGAGTTTGCTTGCGATCAGGGAGAGGAAACCGAAAACCGGTAGGTTGGGTCCTCACAATACGCCTCTTAATGACGGGAGTTTTATTTTTATTTATTTTTTGAAGGCGAAATTACGAGGTCAGCCTCCGTTTAAATACGAATAATAAGATATTCGTTGATGAAGACGTTGGTTTTCAAATGGACCGCTTTTCACTGATGGGCAGTGATTAACTTAAAAGTGAGTGGCGCCACCTAAAGAATATTTCATACATTAAATTAGCTCAGTTAAGATCTGAAGGATTGCAATTATTTATTTTCATTAATAAATGTGGATGGTTTCAGAGCCTCAGATAAGTCTGGAGGGCCGAAGAATAGATCGTTAAATATTTTAATTAAGAGACCTTAAGTTTCATTTATATTTCATTTCGCAATTAAACATTAATTCTAGCGAACATAAATCCTTCCTAATATGTTAATTCTAAATGAAGATTTTCAATATTCTCACTTTCAGACAAGCACATCCGGGGTCTTACCGGACCTCTGAGAATCTCCTGAAGTTCGTCAAATTGGATGCTGTCAGATTACCTAAAACTTCACTCAAAATAAGGCGATATGTAGGCGTTTAATAGTTCGCATCGTAGTGAAGAATAATACTAAGGCAACTCATGTCGAAGGCTGAGTTTTCGTATTTCCGCGTATTATTTTTCAGAACTTCATTTGAATTTTCAGAGAATAAATCTTACATTTCTTAAGTAGATAATTATTATTTTATTTTTGTTATCCCTCTTGATATTTAAGGATAATTAAAATGATCACTGACTTCTGTATCTTTTTTTAAAACATATTTAAATACTAATAAAAAATATAAATAAAAAAGAAACCAGGACGTCCTCTTAAACGATTCAACGATGACTTCTAAGGCCGGAACAGGCCATGCTAGGCCTAAATCCTTAATATTCATGATGATGATGATGATGATGATGATGATATTTAAATACTATCTTAAAAATTAAGAGGCAGTACTAAAATATTTATGGTATTTTCAGGTTGTGATCTGAAAATAATATTTCAGGTTACAACAAAGGAAGATTACCTGAAAATAAACATTTGAAAAGTCTATTTCCAGGTCATTAATATATATCTTATATACTTATAAAGTTAGGAGAACGGGGATGGAAGTAACAAACTTCTATCAGTACGCTGGAAATCTTTTGAAGTGCAAAGGCTTAGATTAAGAAAGTCTAATGGATTATTGGTAGCATTAAATTAATGTTTTAGTTTTATTTTAAAGGTTCTGGGAAGCAACACTAGACGGACCTACAGTTAATTAAAAAAAAAAAATCTACAAAACTGCTAGCGATGATAAAAATTTTAAAGTGGTCTTCACTTCATCAGAGACACATGAAATTACTTAAATACGAAATCTTTAAAAGTTTAAGTTCCAAAGAAAGACTTAAACCATCAACTCCAACGTATTAATTAAATTTTACTACTTCTTACATGCAAAATGGGAAAAGTGTCCTTATCTAGTTGTATACACAAGCAGCATCGACTACTTTCTATTACCAGCAGCACGTAAAGAATACCGGAAATTCTACCGGCTGCGTTCGTGCCACTCACGTGCCTAATCAGTTTCACCCCGAATTAAGAAGGTAACCCGGTTGGCTAGTAATGGCTAGCCTGTACTATATTGTTAACGCAGAGGACTCACTAATTAGGCCTAACGCTATTTTGCTGACAAGGCAAACACACAGCTCCAGCTTAGAGATGGAGTCTCTCGGAATTAGCTCTATGCTGAGGAACTACGGATGTGCCTTTAGGCTTAGCGAGCTGCTGGCAGCTGCAAGATAATGATGAAGGCTGCACTCATTAAAGGAATGTGTGATTTCATCATCCCTTTTTTGGGCATTAATCAATAGAACCCTCTTTCTGTCACTAATCTGGGAAAGAAAGGATAATAAAGATATTTTTACGCCATAAGAAATCGAGGCGCAAGAAATTGCATTTCTGTCTTAATAAGTTGCTTATTAGAAGGACAACTTTTCTTGCTTGAACATATACTTGTAGCTTGATACACTCACTCTCTCTCTCTCTCTCTCTCTGTTAATTCTGGCGTCTACATTAACCCAACTATATGACTAAGAACTCTTTTTAAAGCTCCTCTGTTCTACGGTAGCATGGATGACTCGGCATTTATCTGGGTTCGAATCTCGTCCAGATTAGATTGAAATTTCATAAAGACTTCTTAAGTAATTAAAATTTATTTTATGTCTCATACAGACGCATTCCCTCCTGAAACTGTCCCCACAAAACAGTCAAACTAGCCGAAGAACACATCTTCGGCCAACAGCGTCTTTCGATATACTTTACTAAGCAGATCTATGAATTAAAAGTTAGTTCTCCAGCAAAAAGAATTATAAATACTTACTATCATAAACCCCTGTGATTTATAAATTAGAAATACATAATAATAGTTCCTAATGTATTTCGTTAATCTTATAGTAGAAACTGTTTTCTGTTGTTCTGGACATAATGTGCTGGCCATACAAAGCACATTAGTACCGGGACTTTACTTAACTAGAGATTAGTGGAAGAATGAATATTAACTGATATTCATAAGCAGACATTGTAAATACTGTTGGAATAAAATCAACAGAAACGTCACAATGAATTCTAAATAAACAAAATAAAGACATCACAATGAATTCTAAATAAACACAATAAAGACGTCACAATGAATTCTAAATAAACACGATAAAGACGTCACAATGAATTCTAAATAAACACAATAAAGACGTCATAATGAATTCTAAATAAACACAATAAACACACGTCTTTATTGTGTTTATTTAATTCTAAATAAACACAATAAAGACGTCACAATGAATTCTAAATAAACACAATAAACACACGTCTTTATTGTGTTTATTTAATTCTAAATAAACACAATAAAGACGTCATAATGAATTCTAAATAAACACAATAAAGACGTCTCAATGAATTCTAAATAAAGTCCTCTTCCCGAGCATTTTAGATCGAAAGTTTTATCGCACGATACTGTTTGGACACTTCATACGCCTTTTGTTACATACGAGGTTTTAACGTGCAAAATCTTTTGAATTATAAATACTTATCGTAATTTAATCACAACAGACGAAATAAATAAACGATTAACTAAAATATGCACCAATCTAAAACGTATCGACTCAGTTTTTCTTTATGAGTGTTCCTAATGCGAATCTCTTTTGAGATCGCCACATAAAAGAAAAACTGAAGAGGTAAAAAAAAAAAAAAAAGATCCGAAATTTCCTGTTCTCACCATCAGTGCGATAAAACCCTACAACTTCAGACCGGGCACGGAAAAGGAAATGATAAGCGAAATACTTCGTTTCTTTCTTTCCGTACATTTCTCTCTCTCTCTCTCTCTCTCTCTCTCTCTCTCTCTCTCCCCCTCCCCTGTTTATTCTTTCTTTCTTTCTTCTCTGCGAACAAGAAGAAAAGATGAAAAGGGCGGTAAGTAAAAGAAACTTCTTCTGTACTAATCTAACAGAAGAACCACTGGAGTGTTATGGTGGCTTTAGGTTACACATCTATCTCGCATCTCCCTTTGTAACCTGGCTTTAAGTAGATACTGACCGCTTTAAACTGTCAAACTTCTCTCGTCTCTTTATGTCTGCACTAAAATAAAACAGATCTTAAGCTGCTATACTCCATGTACACTGTACGCCAGTCATTCTTTAGCGCGCAACAGACTCTTTGACTTTTGTTACAGGATTTTCTCCCATTCCGGACGACTTCCAATAATTGTTTTGTTTGTTTGTTTGTCTTTCTTCATTCAACATTAAAAAACTTTTTTTCCCCGAATTGCTTAACTCAAATGTAACAGGCCATAAAAGAGAACTAAAAAATTGTATTTGTTTAACTTTAGAAACAGTGTGTGTAGTATGAAATAGCTGAAGATACTTCGTATCGTATTAGCTAATTGAATCAGCTAAGATACCTCATTATTTTATCGGTATCTGTCGCTTGTACCCGTAATACATAACTGAAAACGATTTGGTTTAATTTTACTTTTTGCCTCTTTTCAATAACTCTTGGTCGTTCTATCATCTCTCTCTCTCTCTCTCTCTCTCTCTCTCTCTCTCTCTCTCTCTCTCTCTCTCTCTCTCTCTCTCTTCCTTCCTGATTAGTTTTTATTATAAATCTTTTATTAACTTTTTAAATTTAACTGATTGTCAACTAACCTATAGTGAATTTTTTTCTCCTTTTTGAATTAATTCAACTAGTTTACCGACGGATGTCTTTTACAAGTGCCATAAAGATATATCTCTTTGTAATTTGCATAACTCCACTCATTTCATTACGCTAAAAAAAAACGCAGACTCCGTTCAAAGAGAAACTTTCCAATACCTAGAACAGAGAGCCTCCGTAGCTCGGTTTACAAGACCCGGGTTCGAAGCCCTGTTAGAAGACGCGAAGAATCTTTAACAGAGATTTTCATCTGAAGGTGAGATGGTCGGGCTCATACGGATGTAGCAGAGTTTTTTCTCCTGGAAACTCGTGATTCCTTACCGACAAACAGGCAAACTGGCCAGAAGAACACACGCAATATTCAGATAAGAGACTAAGGAAATAAGGATTAATCGCGCTATTCTGTTGGATCTGGCTTTGAAAGTCTGCATGGTAAGGTGTAGATCTACGCGTAAGAGTTAAATACGAAGGGAGGGTTGAAAAGTTCTTGCACTTTTCAGCCCTCCCGAAACCACAAGAAAGAACATACTAGGAGCAGAGTTATAAAGGTAACTTATGTTCTTATATTCTCGTATGTTCTTTCTTGTGATTGTACCTATTGCTTTAATATACTTTTTGTTGTAGGTGTTTATCAGAACTTTCCAGACCGCTCCTTAGAAAACAGAATCTACAGAAAAGCACTGCTTAATAAGTGCCAATCTCTTGTTAATATCGAAACCTTATTCTGAGATAAACACACTTAAAGTTAATAATAAGAAAGATTTCCCATCGTTGTGTCATTTTACGCTAAGCAGGCGATCATTTTTGCACATCGACACATTAAAAGTTTCGAAGATGATGTTTAAAAAATCACGAATATTCGGCACGAGTTGCCTTGGTATTTCACGACTAAATAGAAGAACTGTTCACTGTTCTCTACATTTCTTTTCATTTGTTATAAAATAAAGAGCCAAAAGGCTTCATTTGGGCGATGAACACTAAGGGAAACTCGTGTATGCCGAGGAATGTATTCCCGCAAGCCGTCTGGTCAACTCACGAAACTTTCATTCTTTTCATTATTTTTCATTAATTGTGTATCCTAACTTTTCATAAAATTCGGCATGTAAGTAGAAAAAAAAAAGTTTTAAACAGCTTATTAAAAAGAAAAACCGACTGGTTCGCCCCACACCGGACATTTTTGCTATTGTTGCTGTGTCAATATTTCTGTTGTGATTATCGTCTGCTACACTTTAACGCTAAATTTACCAACAGACAGCAAACAATGAATTCTTCAACTTCAGTACTTTAAGGCGTTACTTGTTAACACTCGATGGGTAAATTAAGGTTCGGAATAAAAACGTGGAGTAATTGCAGTCATAAATATCCACCTGTTCAGAATGCAACGAACGCGCCTGCGTCCAGCAACCCAACTCAAAAGGCAACAAAGGGGCCCTACACGGTGGCAGCTGAAAGAGATTAGCCTTCATTCCCGATTAGGCTTAATGAACAGCAGGCTCATTTGGTCCGACAGCTTGACTGCAGGCTGAGGATTTGCGGTCACTTAATTGCCACAGTTTGCCGGTTTTATTGGACTGCCGCGTAGCTGGGGGTCTCTTTACGGCCCTGCTGTCTCTATCCAATAGCTGGCTACACAGAAAGCGTAGCACGAGATCACGCGCTGAAGAGTTCCCAAGTCAGACTTGAAGTCAGGGCAACTAGTAATTAGTAAGAAAAAATATATGCTGCCAGGTGGCGCTTTGAGCACCACTGCTTCTGGTAGTGTAAGTTAGTTATACATTGAGACAAGGTTCATTAGGCTTAGTATGGCCAGTCACTGGTAATTTGTCGCCAGTAATATAATGTTATTTGTTCAGCAATAGCGGGCTCGTTACAGAGCTTCGGAAGCTTACAATGGTGCAGAAGGAAGAAAAGAAACAAACAAAAAGAATCGTAACTTTATTCCAAAACAAAGCTCTTTCGGTTGTAGTTCTGTTTGTTTTTTTAAAATTCGCTTTGTAAAAAAAATCAATCAAGTTATCTTCGGATCATTAATATTTTTTTTTTAAACAAAACTTTCAATTTATTCACTCTAAGAACACTCAAGAGTAATCCTAAAGTGAAGTTAAAATTAAAAATGAATTAAAATACAGTTTACTATTAAAGTCTTCTTCAGGGCTGTGCAGGAGACATTAAAACGATGTTATTATCATTATAAAAGGCTAGGATCGGGTAAAAAGGTTACATAAAGTCAATACAACGTATGAACGTGTGTTGCCAGCCAACCACAGGCTGCAGTAAGAATTCCATTGTTGGGCATGGATGGATACGATTGTCTTTAGGTAGTAGAAGGATTTCGTTTCCCAGGGTGGGGCCACTGTCCCGCTTACTGGAAACCGGAAGCAGCTTGACAAAGTCACATGCTTGATCTTTAGAGAAGTGTTTATGGATTATGTAAAAAAAAAATACAAAAATATACAGGTGATTCAAAATTCCACGTAAAAACTTTGAGGGGAGGTAGAGAACATCAAAATCAACCATATTCACATAGGAAAACATGACTGGAAACGCCACTCGAAAGTGATAGGTGGCGCTGTTCACCAGTGCTCAAGGTGAGCAATTGAAGCTTCCTCATTCAAGCTTTCGACGTCGTACGAAGAACATGCGTCGTTTTACGAACGCTGAGATGGCAGACATGCACCTTGTTTGCCATATTGTGTATCCAACTACTATTGAACTGTTCAGTTACGCCTAATAAAGTTTTTTACGCTACTTACTGCCTTGTGTTATTTCTGTATCTTTGTGTCCCTGTTAGCACCTTCCGGTGGCGTTCCGGTCATGCTTTCCTATGTGAATATGGTTGATTTTGATGTTCTCTGCCAACCCTCAAAGTTTGTACGTGGAATTTTGAACCACCCTGTATAATAGAGGGGATCAATCGTTCGCTGCTGTTGGCACACTCTCCCTCGATGAGTCTTTGGACTCCCTGGAGGTGTCACATAATAATAATAATAATAATAAGTCCTAATCAATGTACTGTGTTGCTGTAAGCATACATGAAATCGAACTTCGGTAAAACATGAAACCGAACTCTAAATGGATTATGCGCTATTACGAACTTAAAAAAGTTTGTAACAGTACATAATCTCTCTCTCTTCCTCTATCTATCTGTCTAGTCTTTCGTTGACTTACACACACACACAAAAGCGCCCAGTGGCTGGAAAAAGTTTAGCCAAATCCCATATTTAGGATCTTTACTAAATTTTGGTGAGCTGTTCAGTTTAGATTCAAACGGGATATCACGTTCAGTAACTATCCAATATAATGTAATATAACAGTAATATAATAGTAATAATAATTTTCTCACGCAGGAATTTTTGCGTGTTTCTCACCAACGAAAGGTCATCATCATCATGTGCATATCAAGAATTTAGGCCTGGCATGGCCTGTTCCGGCCTTAGAAGTCATCGTTGAATCGTTTAAGAGGACGTCCTGGTTTTCTTTTCCCTAATGGCTTGCACTTTAAGGCTTGTTTTGGTAATCTTTCTGTTTTCATTCTTTGAACATGTTCCATCCATTGATGTTTATATTTTTTAATTTTTTCTATTACTGGTTCTTGATTCAATTCTTTCATAATTTCTTCGTTTCTTTTGTGATCAACTAGGGTATACTTTGCAGTTTTTCTCATAAACTTCATTTCTGCTGTTGTTAATCTTTGTTTGTCTTTTTGTTTTATTGTCCAGATTTCGCTTCCATACATTAAGACTGGTAGGGCTAATGTATTGTATACTTTTAGCCTGGTTTGTTTTTGAACTAGGTTTGGTTTAAATATAGAGTTAATTACTCCTGTTATTTTTAAATATTTTGCAATTTTTACGTTTATATCTTTTTCATTTTCATAAGTGATCATACATCCTAGGTAGTTAAATGAATTCACCTGTTCTAAGATCTTGTTATCTATTACTATTTTAGTTCTTGCTGGATCTTGTCCTTTAAAGGCCATAGTTTTTGATTTTTCCGTTGATATTATCATACCATAATCTTTGGATATCTCACTTAGATTTAAAATAGCTTTCTGTAAGTTATCTTCAGAATTTGTAATTATTATTTGGTCGTCTGCAATGAGGAGAGTGTTTAAGTTCACTGTAGGTGAAAGTTTAATTCCTTGATGTAAATTTTTACTCCATTTTATTATTATTTCATTTAAGTAGATATTAAAAAGAGTTGCTGAGAGGGGACATCCCTGTCGGACCCCTTGGTTTATCTCTCTCGTATATGATAGCTCGTGATTTAATCTTATTTGTATTTGATTATTTTCATATATACTTGTGACAGCTTTTAGGATATTATTTGGTATTTGTCTTTCTTTTAATATGTTAAATAATATGTTTCTTTTAACTTTATCAAATGCTTTTTCAAAGTCAATAAATGCAATATGTGTTTCTAAATTATATTCTCTTCTTTTCTCTATTATTAATTTTAGGCAAAAGGCTGGGTCTATACACGATCGTCCTTTTCTAAATCCATTCTGTACTTCTAAAATAAAGTTCTCATAATATTTTATTAGTTTGTTATTTAAAATTCTGCTGTATATTTTGTAACAGGAGTTTAGAAAATTATACCACTATAGTTTTTATGGTCATCTCTGCTATCTTTTTTTAAAGATAGGAATCACAATTGCATTTTTCCATTCTATTGGGGGGATAAAATTTACTCAATTTTAAATAAAATTGAGTAAATTTTATTTAAAAAATAATAGGAGTCTTTCTTTGAATCTCGCTCCTTGATTTGTATAGTTCTGAACCTAGCTTATCTTCTCCAGGTGATTTTCCTACGAAAGGCAATAAACGTATACTAATCAGTACTTTCTAAAATATGAGTGAAACACAATCACTTAACAAGCTATCCTCTTCTGGATACCATCAAGAGCTTTTAATTTGGGAATACTGTTAACTTTTTTGGAGGATGAGTAGACTATGAATGTGCAAAGGAAAGACTAGGAATGTAAGTCCGTCCAGAAGAGGTTTGATCTTGTCTGAATATCCGAGTATTATCAAAAGTGAAGGGATACAGCAGATGCAGTGATGCAGCAAATCATACTTGTGATACAGCAGATGCCGTTGCGTTCTTGGTAGTGTTCAACTTTCTAAACACTCAGCTGAATAACAGGAACGAGTGTTTGAAGTGTTAGTTATGGAATATTTTGAAAAGTAAAATGCACGAGTATTGAAAGGTTTATCAAATTAAAAGCAATAATACTGTTTTTTTTTTTTTTTTTTTTTTTTGAGTCACGAATAGTTCGAAACCTGTACACATTTAGTACTGGGAGTGGACTAAAACTAGATAATCTGGAAACCAGTGGCAGTTCGTGGCTTGAAATCGTGGCTCTACAAATACATACGGTACATACACACGGTAAGTACAGTGTATGAGTGTTTGGATAAAATAATCAAAATTATGGTAAAAATTAAACATGAAAAAATATTGTTTATTATCGATAAAATTATACAGTTTAGTATAATTCAAAATTACTTAAAAATAAAATTCATTCCTTTAATTGCAATCAAGGGAATGGATTTACAATTTTTGGACATTACAATTAAAGAATTTAATTGTAATGTCCAAATATTTAAAGAGACGGAGTAAACACGATAAGCACTACGAACACTACTACCGGCGCAAACTGCATATAAACAATAGTGGAACTGCGCGACGGACAGTGCCGCATTACGCTAATATCTCGCATAAATTAATAAATATATTTATATATCTAGAAAAATTGAGGGTGCTGCAGTTCCGCAGTGCCTATGCACGAGCCACCCCTGCTGGAAACACTATTGTACATGCATGACATGACTTTTTTTTTTTTTTTAATCTTCAAGTCTACAATGCGGTATGATGGTCTGACACCAAGCGACAAAAATTGTCTACCATCTATGTATTACAATCAATTAAATTATGGAAAGGATTTGTGTATATAAAGAAGAATTTTTGTATACATGGAATAGAATGAAAGCACGGAGCCTTGAGATTCTTTACCTTAGAAAAGAAATCTAGCTACCCAATCACAAAAGGTGAAAGTCAAACTATAAGATAGTAATTTGCTTAGTAGTCCTTCGGACATGATGTAGGCTTGGAAGGACTAAGGGAAACTTGGCAAACAAATTTATATCGGATCTTCCCAGCCTTTCGTCCAGAGGTGAGTAACGTGTCCTTGAGATGTCCCCTGAATAATTGAGAAAGATGGAATTAATACCGGCTCAGGAACTGGGACGTCCAGTTGGCAAAGGAGTTGTTCGTGGAGGATAGTCTTCATTATTGTTGATAGCGCTTTTACGGGGAAGTACGGCACCATCTCAATCCCCCCCTAATTTTATCCTGGTTCGGGACCGGCATAACTGACGAATTAGGCCTATGGCTGGGTCTTAGGTATTCCTGACTGTAATCCGTGTGTGTTCATGAGGCCGGTTTGCCTGTTCTGGGGGACGTAAAACTCGAGTTTCCGAGTGAACCCCCACCTCCGTCCAGCTAACTCACCTTTAGTCGAAAGAGACCAGATAAAGATTCCTCACTGACGGGAATCGAACCCAGGTCTTTCCGATTAAAGGGCTTCGTCTATACCGACTGAGCTACTGAGGATGACTGAAAAAAGAACTAGTCAAAAGAGGTCAAGAATGTTGGAAGGATGGCGAGGATTATTATTTGCTATTTTGAGAATTGTAAATGCTTCGGCATCTTTTGCAGCTCCGTTAATGGGAGTGGGAAAATGGAAGCCACTCGATGTTGTAAACAATGCACTGTAGATGAGCTCACTGTGTGGGTGGGGTGACTCCAGAAAATCAATCTGCTGGGATAAAAATTCAAAAATTTAGTCTTGAAGCCGATTCAATTGTCTATTATAAGTACATTGCTTGCTATCGGAAAACAAAGGTTACCATGATGATGATAAAAGGAAGTACTACTCACAAAATGAATTAACACACCCTGTTAATGACAATGACCATTTTAATAGCGCCGAAGTCAGAATCACGTTTGGACTAAGAAAAAAAAAAATATCGACAGATACCCTTCTGAACAAATCAGTGTCCCATGGATACTCTTTTCTGTTAACTGCCAAGAGAAAATAATAACCGCTGTTTTTCCAGCACATTTGATTGCGACAACGTAACAGGGAGGGGGGAGGACAACCACCCGTTATTTTGGTTAGTAATAATCGCCTGAACTCTTTCTGTTTGAACGTCTTACACAACACGCATTCCTCCTCTTAATGTAGACAACAACGACTTGGGAAAGAATGCTAAGATTACATTGCATTCTCATCAGAAGAACGAGTACGTAGCTCTAATTTCGAAAAAAAAAATCGAAGTTACCCAATTTATCTGCAAGCTGAGCAGTAGCTCTGATTTCTTTTGTGAATTGTATCGCCAAAAGCAACGCACTTTTAATCCCTCTTAAGGCTAATCCAATGAATTAATAAGTTGTTCAGTTTGTTCGTTTTTATAGTTTTTTTGCGCGATTTTATCAGTTGTTTTTTTTAAATAAAAAAAAAACGCCCACCTGAAAGTTCTGTTACTGCCTCTTCTTTTTTTTTTTTTTTTTTTAATTCCCGGATCTTCTCGTGCCATTAGTTTAATTGTTTAAATATTAACTCTCGATATTTACGTTGCCAGCGAATCTAGATTATCCTAAACCTGTTTGCATTAATGTGCTTAGTCATCTACGATGTGCAACTAACAAATTCCTCTTCTTTGATGGCATGATGGGAGAAAGAAGCTATACGAAACGCACGTGTTTTGGGTGGTGGAAAAATATCGGTGGCTCAAGTTCAGTAATTGATTACGGTACAGCTAAATTGCTTGTGCGCTTCTTATAATGACAAATTGGGAACACGTGGCAAACGAAGACTATAAAGTGTTTAAAATACGTCACACGTGCTGCAAGTAACGAGATATTATTCCCATTCTTAGCACGCGAATGTCACCGACCTCCAAAACGAGTACACATACATGTAACTCCAGTAACGCCTATGCGCAGTGTCAAGCATGGTTTAGCGACACATTAGAAAGGTGGCGCCACTATCGTACAACAGCTAGAATATAAAACAGCTTGAAAATAGAGAAAATAATCGTTTATTTCTCCCCAGGTACACCCGGTCGAAAATGAAGCAAATAACCGATAGATTCCTTGATCTAAACTTGAATTAAATAAGTCGGATTCATCTGCTTCCGCCTCTGGAAATTTTTCCTTCACAAGATGAGTCCTATTAGGGTAATGAAGTTGATGATATTAATAATAAATATTTACAGCACGTAAAACATAAAACTGTAATGGTTAAGTTTTTAAAATGTAACGTACTAACTAGGCATAAAATTGTTTGTTTGTTGTTGACTAGGACATATATGGCGTAGCATTGCCGTGTTATCATAACAATGACAGTTTTGCTCATGTCCACATATTTACTTCTTCAACAATGAAATAGGAGAGCCGTTGTAGTCCACTGGTAAGACGCTTGCCAGTCACTTCAAAAGTTTAATGTTCGAGTCCAACTCATGCTCCAAATATATGTTCCGAGGGTTATTTAGTGGAAGAAACAAAAATTAGGGATATACAGGAAAACAATAATAATGATAATCCTCTAACGCCTTTTATTCCTCAAAGGGAGTAGGCGAGACCGTTTTAGCCTATTCAACTTTTGGAGACTGGGAGGAACTCAAACAAAACCCTAAGTTACCGGTAGCTAGAGACCGACTAACTCAGGAACCGGTCGAAAAAAGCTCACGAAAAGTTCCTCTAGTCGGCGACTAGAATTGAACTTTGAGCGGTCATTCTTGGAGTGGCCCACTGCTAGGGATGCAAATGGCATTTCCACAGGGCTCGATTTGCCTCTCCAACATATAGGATCTCTCCCGAAAATTTGAATTCTTCTTTTGAGGTAAAAAGAAATCTATAAGGTCTTTTTATCTCTTAAAGAAGATAAATGGAATGCT